>NW_006770215.1:213560-214298 GCF_000442215.2 Lipotes vexillifer
GGAAGGAAAGAAAGAAAGAAAGAAAGAAAGAAGGGAAAGTATAATAGAGTTGTTTAAATTAAAATTAATTAAAAAACAAAAAAATAAATAAAAAAACAATGGACGGATAGAACGCTAGGACAAATGGTGGACGCAAAGCTATACAGACAAGATCTCACACAGAAGCATACACATACACATTCACAAAAAGAGGAAAAGGGGAAAAAATCATAGATCTTGCTCTAGAAGTCCACCTCCTCAATTTGGGATGATTCGCTGTCTATTCATGTATTCCACAGATGCAGGGTACATCAAGTTGATTGTGGAGTTTTAATCCCCTGTTTCTGAGGCTGCTGGGAGAGATTTCCCTTTCTCTTCTTTGTTCTCACAGCTCACAGGGGCTCAGCTTTGGATTTGGCCCTGCCTCTGCGTATAGCTCGCTGGAGGGCGTCTGTTCTTCACTCAGATAGGACGGGGTTAAAGGAGCCGCTGACTCGGGGGCTCTGGCGCACTCAGGCCGGGGGGGAGGCAGGGGCACGGAGGGCGGGGCGGGCCTGCGGCGGCAGAGGTTGGCATGACGTTGCACCGGCCTGAGGCCCGCCGTGTGTTCTCCCTGGGAAGTTGTCCCTGGATCCCGGGAACCTGGCAGTGGCGGGCTGCACAGGCTCCCCGGAAGAGGGGTGTGGATAGTGACCTGTGCTCGCACACAGGCCCCTTGGTGGCGGCAGCAGCAGCCTTAGCGTCTCCCGCCCGTCTCTG
>NW_006770215.1:214815-253420 GCF_000442215.2 Lipotes vexillifer
TTGTCTCTGTTTTTAATTAATTTTTTCTTTTGCCCTACCCAGGTACGTGGGGAGTTTCTTGCCTTTTGGGAGGTCTGAGGTCTTCTGCCAGCATTCAGTAGGTGTTCTGTAGGAGTTGTTCCACATGTAGATGTATTTCTGGTATATCTGTGGGGAGGGGAAGGTGATCCGCGTCTTACTCTTCCGCCATCTTCCCAGCACCCCACTTCCTAGATTTAGAATCAGAAAACAAAGTCTTGCTCCATTTCTGCCATTTGATAACTATGTAACATTGGTGGTACTTGACTTCTTTGAGCCTTTAATTTTGGTTCCATAAATTGAGAATAAAAATACTTCAGATCAGCAGTATAGCATTATAGTTAAGAGTGTGGATATTAGAGTTACCAACTCTGAATTTGATTCCACCCTAACTGTGTGACACCAGCTAAATTGCTTCATTTCTCTGTGCCTTGGTTTCATCATCCATAAAATGAAGATAAGAATAATAACCTACTTCTTAGTATTACTGTGAGGACTAAATGAGTTAGTATATGTATAACTGTGTTTGTGACAGAGTAAGTCCTCAATGAACATTATTATTTTTTTAATATTATTTTTATTCAGAGCGTTTTTGTAAGAATTAATAAAAAACATATTTTAAAATAAAAACATTTCACAGACTTGAAGTGGTAGCATACAACAAAGTAAATTTGACATAGCTATTCTGCAACTATTATTAAGAATCTTTGGGGCTTCCCTGGTGGCACAGTGGTTAAGAATCTGCCTGCCAATGCAGGGGACACGGGTTCGAGCCCTGGTCTGAGAAGATCCCACATGCCACAGAGCAACGGGCCCCTGAGCCACAACTACTGAGCCTGTGCGTCTGGAGCCTGTGCTCCGCAACAAGAGAGGCCGCGATAGTGAGAGGCCCGCACATCGCGATGAAGAGTGGCCCCCGCTTGACGCAACTGGAGAAAGCCCTCGCACAGAAACGAAGACCCAACACGGCCAAAAATAAATAATAAATAATAAAAAAAAATTTTAAATAAAGAATCTTTGACTGGGTTTATTTATATACTTACAATATCACATACAGATCCCTTAGCAATTTGTTACACTTTATATTTAATTTTCACTTGGCCCCAAAGAGTTAAAATAGCTTTCAAAGCACCAACTTTCTGATTTTGGCAACATTTTTCAAAACTTATTAGTAATTCACAAAAGTTGGCATTAGACCATGAACTTCTTCAGAAATAATTACAAAGCAGGAGCATTCAGCTGCCTCAAAAAATAAATTCAGCTTTCTTCCTAAAGGGGTGGATTTTAAAATAAAACGCTTTCCTTTTATCTTTAAATTGACTTGGGGACGTTATAAATTCTGTTTTTTAAGAATCAATCAAACATAATCTCAATTAACTATACACAGAAATCCCAATAAATAGGGATAAGCTTTTAAAAATTACCATGTTGGTCACCACAGAAAAAGAATCTCCATAGAATTAGATATGTCCCTGCACAATATTACAGGTTTAAATATACAACTCAGATTCTAGAGCTATTATTACGGTCTCAAAGTTGGCAACTGAAACTGAAAGATGCACTTCAGCTGCAAATATGTAGCAATTATCATGAAATGAACTTCATTCCACATTTTTGCTAATCACCATGGTAACCTGCATTCAATGGATTCTTTCTGGGAAATATTCCAGACTCTATCAGACATTTTTAGTTTGGAAGGTTAGAATATTTTTACTTACTTGGTTGCTTATATTGTTTTTATCAATATATAATGGCATTATAATAACAATGTTCTAGGATATTGAAACTGTTTGAAATAATAATAATAAAATTCTTAGGTTATAAAGGCAAGAAGAATAATTGACTACTAATATTTACTAATAATACTTCATAAATGTTAATGAATCCATGAGCTTACAATTTTATAAATTTTAAGTGACCTAAATTCAACATATATTTTGACTATTGATAAAACATACAACTTCACTTACACACTACATATTAAATATAGGATATAACATTGAGTCCTATCAATAAAATATAAAGCATTTCCCATTCAGACACAGGAAAAATATCCATTTTGGCAATTAAGTTGTTTGAGAAATGTATTATCCTAGGATACATATCAAAAGAATGATGAATATTGGCACTGGAACAGTATCACCATTCTCAGGCCTATGTATATGGCTTGGGAGGTAACCTATATGTCAGAATCAAAGAACAAAGACGTCAAGAGAGAAGTATAAACTGGGAATTCATGTTTCATATTTTCCATAATGTAGGTAGTAGCAGAAAATATATGCCTGTATATCAGACTATTTCTACTTTAAGTGGCTAGTCAACAAACTGATTGTGACCAGTCCATGATAGGGCAGGGACTTGTGCGAGAATGTGCAACAACACTCTGCCTCTACGTCAAGGAAGTCTTGTTACAAAAAAATTTCATCTGAGCTAAACATGTGCTTACTGATGTAGTAGATTTACATTCTGGTACAAGCTTCTTATCCCAGACTTGGAATAGTTTATACACTGGCAATGGAAGAGGAAATGATCATCTAAGGAAAGCCCCAGAGATATTAAGGAAGATGAAGACTGATAAATGACCTCTAAATTGCAAATAAAAAGTCAATTAGGGGATTTGGTTTCTGCTTTAACATGTAAGGTGTTTAGAAATCATCAGTTCTGTCTTTATAACAAGAAAAAGCCAGACACACTGAAATTGACTTTTCTTAAACCCATCAAAGGATTGAGGTTACAGGACACTAACCCAAAATCTGGAGAGAAGGGCAAATCCAGAGAATCACAGCTGGAATCTGCTTATCTGGACAGAAGTGGCTAGAGCTATAAACATGTAGAAACCCTGAAATGGTAATGCTGACAAATAGCTTGAAGCTGAGTATGGATTAGTATGAGAGCAAGAAACTCCTAGAGCCCCAGTCTTGGTGGGGGGGGGAGGGCCTTCATATATTCATAGACTTTTAACTCCAAAAAACCCCACCAGTTATTCACAGTGAAAGTCAGAGGAATTCCCCCACTTAGTTCCAGCAGAGGTAGAAGAAGAATAACCTTTGCGAAATAGACCCATTTTTTTTTCTGTAACAGAGTTCTGCTCTCTCGGGGGGAAATGATTTTTTTGGAGCCTTCCTTTTAAGGAGCCATGGGAACAGGGTATTCCTCTCATTTCAGTCCTCTCTAGCTTTCCTGTTTCATTGAAAGAGAAGGGAGCTACATAAGAAGAAATACTTGTGATGGTCACAGACCAGAGACACAGACTCACTAAAAGACTGAGGCTTAATCAGAAGATTATAGAACACTGCTCCTCCTCCACAGCTTACCACTCACCAATAGGGTCTAGTCTAGTAACAGTGGATTGCAGCTGAACAAGCTGCAAGGCACAAACTGTCTCTGGTGGTATTTAAGGAAAACCAAAGTCAAGAGGGAAGTTAAAGGCTGAATTGTGTCCTCAACCAAATGTGTATGTTGAAGTCCTAACCCCAGTACCGCAGGATGTGAGTGATTCAAAGATAATATAAGCCTATGTATATCATATGAAAACTTCAGAAAACCAAAGATAAAGGCAATTTTTGAAGAAAGCCAAAGGAAAACATCTTACCTATAGAGGAATAACAATGGTAATTACAGCAGACTTTGTATCAGAAACTGTTTAAACAAGAATAAAGCACAGTGGAATATTTAAAGTGCTGAGAGAAAAAAATTCACCAACCTGGAATTTCATATCCAGTGAACCTATCCTTCAAAATTGTGAAGAAACAGTCTTTCTCACACAAACAAAAACTGAAGTAACTCATCACCAGCAGACCTGTCCTGTACAAAATGTTAAAGTTTTTCAAGCAGAAAGAAAATAATATAGGAGAAGAAATAAATCAAAAAAATATATTTATATTTCTTACTATTAATTGATCTAAAGATAACTGCTTAAATAGTAGTTGCTAAAAACAGTAGCAACTTACTTTGTGATAAAGACAGATTGATAAGTGAAATGAAAGAAAACAATATCATGCAGGATGAGAGGGAGACATTAAGTATACTCTGTAATTGAGAACCCTCTGGTATAGAGTTCTTCGAAGGTAGAATTAGATTAGTTAAACATGTATATTGTAAACTCTAGAACAACCACTATAAACTTTTTTTAAAAAAGTATAATTGATATGAAAAGAAATAAAAATAAGAGTTCAGAAATAGAACCATGTAGAGATAGCCAACGGATCTTTGACAAAGGAGCAAAGATAATTCAATGGAGAAAGGACAGTCTTTCAACAAATGGTACTGGAATAACTAGACATCTACTGCAAAAAAGAGTATCTAATTGTGATATGAATGAAGCTACTCTACAAAAGCTACATACTGTATAATCCCAATTATATGATATTCTGGAAAAGGTAAAAAATACAGAGATCATAAAGAGACAACTGGATGTTAGAGGTTTGGCAGAGGACAGGATGATGTCAGCAGGTAATGCCCAGAGTATTTTTAGGTGAAAAATTATTCAGCATGACACTGTAATGGTGAATACAACATATAAGACCGTAGTATTAAAATACAAAGAACTTTACAACATAAAGAGCAAACCTTACGTGTCAAATTTAAAAAATCATTTAGGAGGTTGGAGGATCTCTGGATGTAATGCAGAATGTGAAAAAAATAATGTAACGGTATCACAAATGAATAAACCAATCTCACTGAAGAGGGTGGGAGAATAAGGGGTTGACTTAAGCAACTTTGGAAATAAGTGGAGACTTCATGACTAAAGGCAAAATGAACTGTGATGTAACTGTACACTACCTGATAAATTTGTTTCCCGTGGGGGGTATGAGCTAACAATTCTGAAATAATTATTTGCATATGCTGGAATTGAATAATTAAGTAAATGGGTGGCAGATAGTGGAAGCCAAGTTTCTCACTATTGGGTTGGGAGGTTACAGATAAGCAAGTGAGGAGGCTAAAATTAGCCATTTGATAATGGATTTGGGTTAGAGGTATCAGTATAAACTCATGCTTAGCTTAATATAGATAGAGATGGTTATCTATATAAATATATATAGACATGTGTATATACACAGGTTAGTATACATACATATATTTCATCTGAAAGGGTCTAGAAGCAACAACACCCTAACAAGCAATAAGAAAACCCAGTGCCCAGATTTTGGTTTCTAATACCATGCTCCAGTTGAAGAAATTATGACTCCTTGGAGAGGTAACTGGCTCTAGGACTGCTGCAGGAAACAGAAAAGATGCACCTGGGGCATCTACTGGTGTCAGAAAGTAAGGAAGTACTTGGGGAAAAAAAGCTACATTAATGGGGATATGTCTAAAAGACACAGGAGCCAACTGAAGGAGCTCCCAATGGCCACAGATGAAAAATTGTTAGCAAAAAAATAAATAATTGGATTATAACCCAAAGTATGAAATAAATATCCATAATGATATAAATAAATGAATTAATAAATGAATGGGGGAGAATAGACACATCTACCCCTACAGAAGAATTCCAATTAATTTGTGTACACTTACTGTACTTAGCACAACTGTCCACTCCTTAAGATATGAACTGTGCATACTGACTTACTTCTAAAGGGAGAAAGAAAAAGTAACTTAGCAGTGGAGAAACCTGACAAATATTATCAGCCACGTGACCTAGGTTAACATCAACAGTGAGAAGTCATGTTGATACTCTGTGATGATAATGGCACTTTACCTCTGTGATCTACCTCCCCAAAACCCATAATCCCAGTCTAACCATGAGAAGAACATTATACAGACATCACGTGAAGGACATTTTACAATATACCAATAACCTTTAAAACTATCAAGTTCATTAAAATCAAAGTCCGATAAACTTTTGCAACGAAGAAAAGCAAAAAGAGACATGATGACTAAATACAATGTGGAATCCTGGATGTAAACCTAAGAGGAAAAGGAAATTAGGGAAAAGCTGAAGAATTCTGAATAAAGGATGGGGTTTAGTTGATGGTAATGTATCAGCACTGTTTTACTATGATGAATGGACCATATTAATGTTAAGACGTTTTTAATAGGCATTTGCTGATGCTAAAATATTTTAGTAGACAATTCAGCAACCAGACCAGAGAAAGTCCAGATTTTTTCAATGGGACTGAACACTGACATATCATAGGGCAGAATTTTGAACTATGAAACTGCTTGCATGAAGCTTGGTGTTTTTAGGATTGTTATATTCGTGCTACAGGAGATTGTGTTCTATTTATATATCTACCTTTCTATCTATTTAAAATTAGAGACTGAAAATATACCTTAAGTAGACATTTTAATAAGTAAAGATCTTCACCTGAGCTTCCCAGGTGGCACAGTGGTTGAGAGTCCGCCTGCCGATGCAGGGGACATGGGTTTGTGCCCCGGTCTGGGAAGATCCCACATGCCGCGGAGCGGCTGGGTCCATGAGCCATGGCCGCTGGGCCTGTGCGTCTGGAGCCTGTGCTCCGCAACGGGAGAGGCCGCAACAGTGAGAGGCCCACGTACCGAAAAAAAAAAAAAAAAGGATCTTTACCCATGAAAAGGGAGAGGAAATTTTTTTAAAGTGTTTTTGTTCTGTTTTGTTTATAATTCTGTTATTATATAGTTCAGTGAGTATTATTGGTACAACAGCTAAAGAAAATAATCAGGAAGGGTTTAATGTTAAACCACTCTAGATATTTAAACATGATGTATTATTATAAAATACAGAGATTTAAGTGCTTGCAAAATTGTTGGATGGGGTAAACCAGCAGTTCCTAGGCTGGGGCTCTTGGAATGGCTCCAAGAACAATACAAAACTGACCCACTAGGGAGCTACCATGTTTGATGTCACCATCAGTTGTACCAGTCTAGGTCTGAAGTTGTGGTCACCCTCACAAGTCTCTAGACACAAGGGAATTAGAGAATAGACAACACCTGAACCTGGAAACTACGGATTAGAGGGTTAGGTCAAGTCACTGCTACTGCTACTGTTTCTTGAAAAAGAACAATGGAACAAGGGAAAGCATGGCCTTCCTAACAGGTGATGAGAGCCAGAAATCACACGATTACCTCCGCCTCATTTGCACTTTCTAGTTTTTGTGGAAGTGCATCTATTTAGTAGTAATTGAGTTACATGAAAGTCTGGGAAATATAACTTTTAGCTTGCCAACCTCTTCAAATAGAAGATGGCTGAAATAAAGGCTGAGAAAGCCAATCTAAGTATCTGCCATTGCAGATAAAGACATTAGAACAAATTACAAAGAAGACCACAATAAATTCTCAAATATATTTTAAATCAAAGTCAACCAAAAATCTAGAGAATTTAGTTTTGATATACAGCAACTGGAATATAGTAGGAGCTCAATATGCATTTCTGGAATAATTTATTTTATAAGTTGTTAGAGAACAGAGGAGCAAGATGTCATAGACTAAAAATAGCTCATTTTTACATTCAATTTTACTTTAGATGATTTTCGAAAATTCTCATGCTTCTTGAAGCACAGAAGCGAGAGGTATTTAAAAGTTTTAAGTGAATAAAGTGCTAAAGACATCATTTCAAATGAAAATAAACTGTCAAAATGGCATCATAAAAATAAAGCAGAAGTTTTGATTAACTTGTGCACATCACAAATTGATGAATTTTCCTCAAGATGTTAAGGAAATGAAGACTGAAAAATAAAATTGAGAAAAATCTAAATTGAATAAAAAAGAAAATAAAAACTTGATAATTTCACTGCCATTTTTGGTGTATTTCCTCACAGTCACTCTACTATATCATAAATATTTTTCACAGAACTGAGGATACATTTTTCTCAGAGAAGTAAAATTGTTATGGGACTATGGGTAGACAGTTTAAAGCATTAGTCCTGTAGCCAACTGCTAAATTCTGTATTTGATTTTGACTTATGTCAGATAACAACTTTCTTACATCAGATAATGACCTCAAACTTTCAAATGATGAAATTACTCTCAGTTCCACCTTTGTGCTAGCATATGCAAATCATTGCCTTTTTATGTCTTTCAAATATATCTCGAAAATATGCAAATAAAAAGCTAGCCATTGCCTGTGTGTATTATATCAGCAGTTCTATCTGCTCAGTTATTTCAAGATTAAATATGATTTTATGTCGTTTACCTAAACAGTAACTACATAATCAGAACCCTTGCATAATAATTTATGATTGAGGACTTACAGCTTTACAACCATTAACTTATTAATCTTTACAACTTGCTCTGAAGGCTTAACTTGGTAACTAAGCATTTGTGATTTATAGATGGAGAAAATGAAACAGGCAGGTGAGATTATTTGTTTGTAATAGATATTGACTGAGCTGGGAATGAAGCCAGGACTCTGGAGTGTTCATTCTCTAGTCCTGTATCTTGGCTATAGAATCTAATGATTCATTATTTTAATTGGGTTACAATAACATAGCAAATTATCCAACAACTGACAGTCTATCAAATGGCACACACACCTACAGTCCTAAAATCAATGCTGTTAACAGTGGTGTCTCTAACAAATTTTAAATTGAGGGCTTTCTGAAACTAAACTTAATCTATTAAATTAAAACACTAAATGGCAGTGTTACCATTATGTATATTTTATTTCATTATAATAATTGTAAAATTGATAAACTTAGAATACCTCATTTAAAGACTCTCAAACAGGCCTTTTTATTTATACAATACTATGATACATAAACACCATAACTCCATGTTGAATAAGAGTTAGTTGACAGTATCAGCATTTTATTCAATATGTAACTAATTAATTATGACATAGTATAAGACCAAGGCATGGAAGGCTGTTAGATGGGGTTGATCAGAAGACGCCAGATCTAGTGGAGTTATCAGGCTGTGTCATGGGATAAATATTGGGCTGTGGCCAATAGGTAAGTCTTGTGTCTGAAAGGTGGATATGTGACTTGCAGTATGGAGTTAAAACAACTGATTCAAAAGGTAGATTGTAATTATCAATAGCTTCCAGAGGAACAGACAAATAGCTTCCGGAGGAACAGACAAATCTAGAGATAAGTACGAAAAACAGTGTTCCAGATTTTGTACAGTCAATGATATATCAGCAGGACAACATATTTGAACCACTTACCTAAAAACAAAGATTAGATTCTCTGCTGTCTTCTGGACTCATTGATGACTGGCAGACAAGCATTTGCAGATGTCTTCTATAAATCAGTTCTCAAGGCACTGAGCTAATGAGAGAGGCTATAACTATGTTAGTTGCTTCTAGACCAAATATTATTATATAAAAAATTAATTTCTGTATCAGTTTGCTCCAAGAAATAGAACCAATAATACAAAACAAGTAGAAGCAGAACCAACACACACACACACACACACACACACACACACACACACACACAGCGATTTATTTCAAGCATTTGGCTCATAAGATTGCAGGGGCTGGAAAGTTTGAAATCTGTAAGGCCAGCTCACAGGCTGGAAACTACAGTCTCGTGACAATTTCTTCTTCCTCAGGGAGATTTCAGTTTTGCTCTTACGGTCTTTCAACTGATTGGCTCAGGCCCACCCAGATTATTGAGGATAATCTTCTTTATTTAAAGTTAACTAATTGCAGATCTTACCCACATTTACAAAATGTCTTCACAGCAACACCTAATTCAGTTTTTAACTGAATAACTGGGTACTATAGCCCAGCCAAGTTGACATATAAAGTTAACCATCACAACGTCCGAAAATCAATTGTAAAATTTATAGTTCAAAAAATAGATGCATGGGGCTTCCCTGGTGGTGCAGTGGTTGAGAGTCCGCCTGCCGATGCAGGGGACACGGGTTCGTGCCCTGGTCCGGGAAGATCCCACATGCCGCGGAGCGGCGGGGCCCGTGAGCCATGGCCGCTGAGCCTGCGCGTCCGGAGCCTGTGCTCCGAAACGGGAGAGGCCACAACAGTGAGAGGCCCACGTACCGCAAAAAAAAAAAAAAATAGATGCATGAAAACCAGTCTGTAAATGATTTCTAAATACACGTACTGGGCTTCCCTGGTGGTGCAATGGTTGAGAATCTGCCTGCCAATGCAGGGTACAAGGGTTCGAGGCCTGGTCTGGGAAGATCCCACATGCCGCGGAGCAACTGGGCCCGTGAGCCACAACTACTGAGCCTGCGCGTCTGGAGCCTGTGCTCCGCAACAAGAGAGGCCGCGATAGTGAGAGGCCCACGCACCGCGATGAAGAGTGGCCCCCGCTCGCGGCAACTAGAGAAAGCCCTCACACAGTAAACAAGGGCCCAACACAGCCAAAAAATTAATTAATTAAAAAACTATTAAATACACGTAGTTTATTGAGGATGTGTGCGAAAGAACTGAGGGGTATATCCTTTTGTAGGGAATATACATGTGAGAGTGGAGCCTTGCATGGGTTTAATCCAGAGGTTTTAAACCAACGACTCACAGAAACTGTGATAATCGCTAAGCAGTAGTTGAAGACCATAAGAGATTGCTCTAAGATTTCGCAACAGCATTCTGAGGCATAAAGTATTTAATATGACTAAGATATTTATATTACCTTTTTTTTTGAGGTACAATTTGTAAGTCTGTACGTGGGGAACGCCGTGTCAGGACCCCTCATTGCCCGGGGTCGTCCTCGTCGTGCCTGAAGCAGCTGTCGGCCTCGGCCTCGGCCTCGCCGCACTCCCTCGTAGTCGTCGTCCTGTGCAAGAGCTCTGAGCCCTGGTGGGTGCCGGGGCCTCAGTCGTCACGCAGGACTCGGCCAGTCGCAGGACTCGGCCTGTCGCAGGACTCGGCCTGCACGCCGCGCCGCTCCGCCTCCGCCTCGGTTCCCAGGACCTGCTTGCGAGTGACGTCCGTGTGCTCCCGGTACTGCCTTCGCTCGCTTCCCGCTTCCTGCTTCCTGCGCATCACGGAGGCGTCCAAGTTGGCAGGTGAGGCGCTACACTGGTGGAGGAGGGAGGTGGCGCTGAGGAGGGTGGCCCTGACGTTCTGGGTGGGGTCCCACGGCGCCGAGGGCAGCTCACCGCTCCGGGGGGGGGGGGTCACAAACTGAGTGACGGACCAGTCTCTAGATGTTGGGGTGCCATATCTTGATCAGGAACCGAAAGGCCGGCAGGGAGTAAGGAAGTCGATGGGGCTCTTGAGGCGCGCCTGGAAGTAGCCGCGTTTGTTGTGGGTGTTGGGAGGCCCGGAGATGGCCACGTCCCAGTTGTACAGGTCGACCCCGTCCAGCAGGGTCACCCGGAAGCCCTCCACCGGCTCCTCTTGCAGTCCCTCGAGCTCCAGGAGTGGCGCCTTCTGTGGTCTTAGGCACCAGCGGCCGGGCTATGGAGGTAGAGGCCGGGACCGGGGCCTGGGTGCGCAGGGCCGCGCGCCAGGTCGGCTGCCCAGGCGGGGCTGCCTTCCTTCTCCGCGCCGCCTGGGGCCCCCGGGCGCTCCACCTGCCTATGTTACTTTTATAGTAGTTTGCTTCTGTGTTTATAATTCACTCATTTTTTCAATAATTTTTGTGTACTTTTGTTGTATATATGTCCAGTGGCACTGACTCTCTTTAGTGTAAACCCATGGAAAATTGTTGAGTAGAGAAAATTTGCCTTCCGTCTGCCTGCCTTCACTCTACTCCTGTGGTTCCTCGTTTGCTCAGATTCCTATTATGTTAATTTTGTTCCCAGGCCTTACAGGTCAGGTTGCCTAGAAGCAAAGCTTGATAGACGGATTCTTACACACGTGTTTATTGTGGGAACGCTCTCAGGAGAAAGTGAGGGAAGCTGGATATGGTCGGGGGAAAAGAATCGGGTCTGGAGAGTGCCTAGTGTGATATCACTGTGAAGTTTTTAGGGAAAGGTACTATAGATTTAGTCCAGCTAGAGGCAGGCAGAGCAGTCCATTGAAAGTCTTTGGCCAAGTTCTACCCCAGGGAGATGGATGGGGCTGGCATGTAGTCTCCCAGTCAAACTGGCTTCTGTTTGGCTGAGGGAAATTCTCCAGATAGGGGAGCAGGTGTGAGTTGATATTTGCCAACACTCACATAAGCTAGGGAATGTGTACTCCTCACCTTAAGGGGTATTTGGGCAGGGTACCAATAGCATCGCTAGCGTACATTACAATCTTCTCTCCCTGCGCTACTAAGATCCACTTGCTGATTACATTAAATTTTTTCTATCCCAGGACCAGGTGGCTTCACTGGTCAAGTCTACCCAACATTTAAAGAAAAATTAACACCAGTCCTTCTCAAACTCTTCCAAAAAAATTGAAGAAGAGGGACCACTTTCAAATTCATTTCTTGAGGCCTGCATTAGCCTGATACCAAAACCAGATGAGAACAGTACCAGAAACAAAAGCTATAGGCTAATGTCCTTGATGAACACAGATGCAAAAATTCTCAACAAAACATTAGCAAACGGAATTCGACAATAAATTAAGTTACGTACACCATGATAAGTGGTATTCATCCCTTGGATGCAAGGATGGTTCAACAACCACTACATTAATAAAAGAAAAGATAAAAATCATACTATCATCTTAATACATGCAGAAAAAGCATTTGATGTGTAATGCCTGGGACACAAGCATGTGTAAATCTTTTAACTTCTTTCTTCTCATGATCTCATCCAAAGGGGAATTCTTTATTTAATCCCTGTTAGTCTGTCTGTCTCCATGTTGGTCCCATGAACAGACTGTCTTATTTATTAAGTTAGATATGGCTGTTTAAAAAGTTAATAGGGGGCTTCCCTGGTGGCGCAGTGCTTGAGAGTCCGCCTGCCGATGCAGGAGACGCGGGTTCGTGCCCCGTTTCGGGAAGATCCCACATGCCGCGGAGCGGCTGGGCCCGTGAGCCATGGCCGCTGAGCCTGCGCGTCCGGAGCCTGTGCTCCGCAAATGGGAGAGGCCACAACAGTGAGAGGCCCGCATAACGCAAGGAAAAAAAAAAAAAAAAAAAAAAAAGTTAATAGGTAGGAAGCAAGTAGTTTCAACCATTTTCTTATTTAAAGTAGTGATCTCTTGCTTCCATCTTAATATTTACTACCAAAAAGGTAATTGTTGTTGCTTATCATTTATTACCAAGAAGGACTCAAGCAATACTAACCATGTCCAGTTAAAACCTGGTAACAGGCAGACATTGCTATACCTTATTTGATCCTGAAATACGCAAATCTGAATTTATCCAAGCTGGAATATATGGCGTGAATTTGAAGGGATCTTTTTTGAGGAGCAAGGGTCAAATTTAGCTTTGAAGATGCTCTCTTAGCTCCCAAAAGATGACAATATGGTATGAGTTTTTGGGTAGGGATTCTGTCAATTTCCCCCTTCTTCTTTACACTGTTCAACGGCCTTCTAAAAGCCCACCCAATAAAGCTGGTTATTGTTCTTTTTATTCTTTTGTAATTCCCTCCACCTATGTAGTACCACCTTTCTTTTGGATAGCACAGATCTTCTCATTATTTAGTACCATGAATGATAACAGGTCTAGTAAATCAGGTGTGTCACCTGAGTAATTTCTTGGCATCCAAGAGCATGGCTACATAAGATGCTTGAGACTGGAGAACTCCCCTTCATAGCTTCTGTCATGGTCAGTTACTAGCATTAAATTGGGTATCTTTTTGATCATCATACGACAACCTAAGAATACATATTCCTGTGCTTCAGAGGGAGGGTTCTACTTCTTAGTCAAGGAAAGACTGGGACTATAAGAGTTGTGCCCTCAGAGTAAGTCTGGCAAACTCTCACCTTTACCCACTGCATCAATTTAGTTGATTTGCCATCTTGATGAGACTGCTCACAAATGTTTGCAGATAATTGGGCATCTGTGGTCAACCCAAATAATCCCTTCCATTCATCAGTATCTAGAACTAGTGATAAGACACCCTTACAGGCTTCCCTGGTGGCGCAGTGGTTGAGAGTCCGCCTGCCAATGTAGGGGACACGGGTTCGTATCTCAGTCTGGGAAGATCCCACATGCCGCGGAGCGGCTGGGTCCGTGAGCCATGGCCGCTGAGCCTGTGCGTCCGGAGCCTGTGCTCCGCAACGGGAGAGGCCACAACAGTGAGAGGCCTGCGTACCGCAAAAAAAAAAAAAAAAAAAAGACACCCTTATTTAATCTGAGGATCTATGTAGCAGGGATCACCAGCCTCTGCAGAACTTTTCCATAAAGTGTCCTAGCTCTTTAACAAACAGACTACTCTCTGGATGTCCTGGACATCTGGTCATGGCCCTTGACTACTTCTGTAGTCTTTTCGATGATCAATGGTCATAAGCAAGTTACTTTGTGAATAAATATATATGCTCAGGTGACGACAGGAACAAGAAGAAAAGGCATTACAGTAATTTTAAAAGAGTTTGATTTCTTTCTGTTCCAATTTTCTAGTTGGCCCTTTAGAGATTTAGTTTTCGTAAATGATGCCAGTAGCAGCTTGGAATTCTGTCTATCCACTTAGCTACTTCCCCTAGGGATAAGTCTGTTTCCTCCAAAGACAATTGGTAAGACTTGTCCCCAGAATCTTCTATAAGGGTTTTACCACTTCTTACCAAAGATGTGTAGCAAGAGACCTAGGCCTCAATTTCTTACCAAGTTTTCTTCCCTCTTTCTTAACAAAAACATTCTTAACACATAAGTTTGAAAGATAATCTTGCCACTGCTATCAATCGGTGCCATAAAATGTTGAATTGTCAAAGCTGACCTATAAATGAAAAATCTTACCCAGTGCCAAACTTTTCTAATATTTAACTATACAAGCAAGCCACAAGCTGCATGTGGAGAGAGTGAGTTACTGACACGTAGCTCCTTCCTTCTACCAGGTTATTGCTCTGTTCCATCTAAGTCTACTGCCCTTAGGCGGGCACTTCAGATCCGGACCTAAGATGAAGTCTGCCTCTCCCAAATACCTGTACTTGTAGCTGCCCTCTTACACTCCTTACTGTGTCCAGAGGATTCTAATTGTATTTCATGGGGATTGGCTACTTTCCTATTAAGTGGCACATATAAATTCCTTGGTTGAAGCAACTCTTTTGTTTAGCTAGCATTGCTACAGGTGCTTTGCATCTATTTTCCTTCTTTCTTTCTTTGTTCTTTAGTATTCCTAATTCCTGACTCCTTGGAGCTTGTTTGTCAGTGTTGATGGCAGGGAATAGAATCACTCAGTGTTTGTTTTTTGTTTTTTGTTTTTTGTTTTTCACTCAGTGTTTTTAAGCAGAAAGGAATTCAGTACCAGGATTTAGGTGCTTACAAAATTGTTCTGGAGTGAGAAGTTAGAGGTCAAGAAGTGCTACTGCCACCTCGTGGTCAGGAAAGTGCTGCACCACTGCCAACCTCACAGAGGCATTTCACCCACATCTATTTCAATGGTGTAGACAGACAAGGAAGCTCTTGCATGTGGCACATCTGCTGCATTCTGCTTATTGACCTGCTCCACTAAATAAGGAAGAATGACCCCCACATTCTTCATTTTCTAAACTCTAATGAGGACATCTCAATGGTGGAAGCTAATCTCATCCAGAAAACTAGTTGCAAGGGCATCTGAGAAATGTAGCTTTTAGCCATACAGCCCCTGTGATTTAGGAGGTGGGGGGATTAAACAGGAAGAGAGTAGAACATTCCACAGAGGTGCCAGATGACAATACCTAACACAGATTTATTCGTTACATGTTCACAATCTCAGAAGCTATTTCAGTATCCTGAGTCCACACCTGACCTGACACATTCTTTCTGCATTTCCCTCTCATGTCTTTTCAATAAATTCATGCATTTTAAGAAGTGGCAGCTAGCTATTTATAATTTTTAAAATTAATGATAGTAGGTTAGTATTTTCACTGCTGGTGAAATATTTGCATTGTTATTGAGGCTTTCTGGAATCCTTAATTTCGACAGTGACTCTACTGAGAATTTCAGGTCCCACGGCCAGCCGACATGGGAAATGTATTCATTAGTAAGATTTTGGAACCTCTTCCCTTAGGGCACCTGCCCTCTTTGCTCAGTCCCTAGAGCTGGTCCCAATCCATTATAGTGTAATACAAATTAATTTATTATTTTGTGGTCACGAAATTATAAGCATTACTTTTCTATCCTGAAAAATAATAATGTACAAAATAAAATGAAATTAATTATTCTTTTAATATTTCAGGAAGAGGAGTGGATTATTTAGAAAAATGATAATAAAACCATCCATCTCAAAAGTGACAAAAAAGTTTAAAAATTCTTTGGAGTCAGCCTCCAAAAACCTTTTGTCCTGGCCCCTTCTATGTTTTAGTCAGTAGGAACAATCTCAGAACTGCATCCCTTCCAAACTCCAAACCAATAATTGAGAAAATAGTTTAAAGTTCCATTTTTGGAACTTGCTATTTATATGCTAAGTTTGAACTATAACATGGAATAAAAGTTCTTTGAAAATGTCCCCAACATTGTATATCTCATAATAATTATGTTCTGATTTCCTGTTGTTTCTTCCCTTGCCCGTTCTTTTATCCTTCTTCCTCTGACTCTCCTTGTCTCACCTTTTTCACTGTAAAGATTTAAGATGTTTATTTCTTTTCTTCAGCTGATATTTTTTTGTTTAAAGGAGATTTCTCATTGCTCAAATAGTCTTTTTTTTTTCAGTAAATTAAACACTGCTACAAAGCTGATTTTTTAAATAAGAATAGAGCTTTTACTGTAATTGTACAGAGTACCATGGTAGGAATGTTATTTAAAGCAAAATATTCAAGATATTGTGACAGGGCCAAGAGAGAGACCAAAGGGGGAAAAAATATATATATATATATATATTTTTTTTTTTTTTTTTGCTTCTGGGGAATGAGAATTTGGTGTTACTAATGGTACTGATTTTTCACTGAGATATACTATACACTCTTTTTTAATGAATTCTTGCTAATTAATATCAGACAGTGTAAACCACAGAGGATATAAAGTGAAAAGTTTTAGTCAGCCACTGAAATTTAAAAATCCCATATTTTTGAAATCCCATCTTTCAGAAAGATGAATACTTGTTTGCTTTATTAAATATCCAAAATATGAGTAACATCTAGATGCAAATTTAAACATCCATTATGAACTAGTTGAAAACTGTGCCACTTACCAAACTACAAACAATATAATGAAACAACTCTGGGGTAATGCATTTTTTGGTAATTTCTCCTGAAAAAAACAAATGCCCTCATTTCAATAATAGTATGTTCAAATGTTCAAGGACGTTTTAACTTTTTGTTAAGTGGTAAGGTCTAAGTTATTTGTGTAAGCCATGGGCCGCCGTGGCATGTTTATAGACCGAGTATAAAAGAGAGACACAAGAACACAGAGTTGAATGCTAAATGTTTTAAAGGCAACCCCTTCCATTTCATGCTCATGCCAAGTGCTGTGTGTGACACAGATTAGCTTTTTATTGTTATTATTGTGTTAAATGAAAACCTGATGCTATAATAGCAATATTAAATACAGTGTTCATTATAAATATAGCTTATCATCGGGAAAGATTTGGATAAAGATTCAATATTTATTTAGTCCTACTTTGTGTCAAGCACTAATCTCTTTTACATGCATTATTTCATTTATTTCTTTCAACAATCTGAGTGCGCATTGGAAGGAGGGAAAGTTATAGCTCATTCCAAAGTGATTTTATGGCACTAGGATTCCAATTAAAAAGAAAAAGTCCAAAAGATATCACAAAAGTAATACTTGTTATCACACCAGAAATTGTCTCATCTAGCAAGAAGCAATAGATTCTGACTGGGCAGATGCTGTTCCCATGCCTCCTAATGGCAGTTATATACTGTGGGCACCATCGAGGTACAAGCTGTGTTTGCTGCCTGGGCACTTTGGATTCTTTGCTCTCAGGCCCCAGAGTAAAGAAGAGGAGTCACCAGCATGGGAAATTGACACTGATCCCAGGATGAGGTAGGGCTGCTCTTACAAATGGGAGTCAGCCCCTCTGTAACTGTGAATGGACAAGTGCAGCAACACCAGACCAAGAGGGTAATTGTCAAGAGCTTCCTGCCTTCAGAAATGAAGGTTTAGGTCATACCATCATGTACACAACACCATTAACTGGCAAGGTGATAGCCCGGGATGAGGGGCTTTTGAAACAAATAATGGAGGAGGAAGAGAATGGGGAACAATGGTGGCCCCCAGATCAACTGCAGAGGCTGGGGCTATCTATTCTTCTTCTCACAAACCTCCCTATTCAAAATTCAAATTATTGACATTGTTTAAAATCTCCCTGAGGAAGAGAGGCCCGTGGGCACAATGGAGGAGATTTCCTTGAATCTGCGGGGTGGGCAAGTGTGGGCCGCGGAGGCCGTGAGAGCGCACAGTCAGGCCTGGGCCGCGGGGAGCAGAGCTCACGGAGAGCCCCAGCTGCTGTGTTCTGACATCTGTTGCCCCATTTTAACGGAAGCCACACTCCCCACAGGCTGCTCCTGCCAATGAGAGAGAGTGGCAGGGACTCAAAGGCAGGTCTGTTCCTTAGAGAAGCAGGAATCCTGGGACAGCAGCCTTTGGCTCCTGAACAGCCTTGTGGAAATGAACTTTTCCTTTGAACTTCAGTCTAAGATGTTTCCACCCAATTGCTTCCTTCCTGTCCTCTCTCCTCACTCAGGGTCAGATTTGAATCCTGATCTGATGGCTCTCCCAGGCTCCCTTGGATCCCTCCCCATTTTCTCTCATAGCTTACTTCTCACAAGGCCCGGACAAACACAGACACTTAGGGGATGAAAACTGCCCACTTTTTTCATTGAGCAGCTTTTGCTCACGTTGTGTAACGAGCTGACAGCACACCAACCTTATCTTGTAAGGCTGACAAGCCTCATATCTCCCAGAAATTAATCAACATTTCAGGCCTGTTGATGAGACCTTTATAGTTTTTGCTGCTCCTGCAGATAATTTTCTTAAATTCTGGCTCATTTCTTTGTTCAGTTCACTGTGATGTTGACAGGAAGAAGCAGGTAACAGCGTTTGGGGAGGAAAGAAGAGGTTGAATGTTGAAACTGAACACTGCTCTTTTAAATCTTTACCATTAGTTCCAGCAATAAGTTAAACTTTGATTTTAATTATCTTCTTGACTTACCATAACTATTTTTTACACAGGCTTGTTATATGTTTTATTTTATTTCTATTACCAAATATATGTTTATTAATATCAGTACTATTCTTCCCTAAAGTTGGACTCTTCTCCCCCTTTAACTTTCTGATTACCAATTGTATCAGTCATTCATTTAACCACATTTATTGAAAATCAACCTCATACCAGGCAAGGGAGGGGGAAGAAGAAATGAATATCAGGTGGATTTTAATCCCAAACATTCTAGAGCTTTTTCATAGCTAGGAGAGACTTAAGGGGAATAATTCTGCCCATTTTTCAGCATGCCTCCTGTTTCTGCCTTTGTTTATCTATGCTCTGTTACCCCGGTCATGGGACCCTTCAGAGAAGGACATGCAACCACATAAGAAGTATAGAAAGCTAACAATTTTGTATATTGGATGAGAAATGAAGGACAATTTATGTAACTGCTACATAGAGCTTGCTATAGTAAGCATATTTTCCCAATCAGAACTTTTTTTTTTGTAATCATGGAAAACTGCTTATTGTGAGCACTTATTACCCAATTGAAATGATTTCTTTTAAGGATAGAGTGTGATTTTGAGTTTTATCCAATTGGAAGCTTATCATGAAGCATGATTGCCTATCTTGATGCATTATATACAATCAGAAAATATATGTTAATTAGGAAATTTTGTTCAAGTATGTTTATGAAATGCTTGGTTTAGAAGACCTTGCATTCAAAATTGAGAAAGACATGCTCTCGGGGACAAGGTCTAAGGCAAAAAGAAAAAAAAAAAAAGTAACATCTGTCCATCAGTGTTCCTGTGAACCTGTGAACTTCTGTCTTTGCTTTTTGATCGACTTTTATTGGCTTCAAACCCAGATTTTTATTTTGGAATCTGATTTTCACATTCATCTTATAGATAGGATAACTCTTCTTTGCCAAATTGGTACCAGACTTAAGTCTCTTTGTTGTATTTTATTGAGCTTTATTTTATGATAGCTCCCCTTAGCTCCCACTCTTGACCTGGCTGGTCCCTTTTTTTTCAAAATTAAATTATTAAAATGTATAACGTACAGTAATATTCTCCCATTGAGATTCTACAGTTACTCTTTTACTCTACTGGATTTACCACATACATGTCCCTCTACCCATCCTACAATTTATCTTATTTTGGGATGCATTTCAAAGTTAGTTGCAAACATGACACTTCAGTGTGCATATCATTAACTAGAGTTCAATAATTATTGTTCTATTTAATTCTTTAGAGATAAAATTTATATACAAGGAAATGTTCAGATCATCAGTGTTTCATTCCAGGAAAATTTTGACAAATGCTTTGACCTCTGTTACCTAAATCCCTGTGGGCATATTTCTTCCTTAAACTTATAGTAGCTAATCGCTCATAGCTCACAGACACATTGACATATGACTAAATTTAGCTGGGGCAAGAAAACACCTTATTGGGAGATAAACTTGGTTTAAAACCAGGGTCACCTTATGGCATCTTGACGACTAGCCCTAACTATATATGACTATGTCATATTGTCATTTGCCCTTCAGCATAGCAGTCAGCACCTCTTACTCCAGACTGTGAGCTCAACATTGACAGAAAAAAATCTCACTCATCTTTAATTCCAAACATTTAAGAGGAGATAAATAAATATTTTATACTTTAATAATAAACATAAGTTGCATATTGATCTACACAAGAAATCTGTCCAAACTGCTAATGTATAAAAGTATTGTTTGCTTTCCAAATATTTTTAGTTCCTGAGATCAGATAGCAAGAGTTTTTAGGCCTCAGCATTTTATATATATAAATTTCCGAAATCTCTATGCTCCTTAGTTCCTGAATACATATTCTACCTGTCCAAATGCTTAAATTTTTGAACTATTTTGACCTCTAATATAGATCAGAGAATCAAAGGCTCACCCAGATGAGAATATCTGCAAAATACTGGTCTAGAGTGGTTTGTCAGCCTAATAACCACAGGTAAGAGAATCTTATGAGAAAATGACTATATTCTCCCACTGAAGGATAGCAGAGCTGCTGCAGGATAAAAATGCAATTCCAAATTTCTGTGGAGTACAGTTTATTCGACAGGAAAAGATCAAATGATGGTAGAAAGAAATAGACTCTTAGTATGTCTGGGAGTTTCCGTGAGAGCCGCTTCCTTCATCCCAGCAAAGACTTTCCTTGACATGTCCTTAGCAGAGGTGTCACTGGGGGTAACAGACACCCCCTGAGAGTCACTTCTGGATTTTCTTAAGCACATGAACTAAAATATACCATTTCATGTTTTCAGAATCACGTGTGTTGCAATTACTCAGCTCCTGAAGTGCTCTGCCTCTTCACTATACCACATGCTCACTAGTTCACAGTTTTGCACCTGCATCGTAGCATTGTATCATGCCCTCAGGTGATCCGTCACTGGCCTCTACTGGCAGTAACCTCCCTAAGCCTCCTGCAAATGTTCAGAAACATAAAACAAGGTCATGCCTAGAGACTGAAATAAAGGTGAAGACAGATCTTGGCACTGTACACATTCATGATAAGAACCAACCAGACTTCTAAGAAAGAGGCAAATGAGGCTGTCAAGCCTTAAGTTGACCAAGTCTAACTTAAACCAAGTTAATAAAGCTAGTAAGGCTGAGAGCCTGGGTTACTCAGCAGGCTTATGGAAACAGACTCTCGCAAAGCCTTTTTGCAGTCTGATTCTGATATACTGGATTCTGTTTAGTTGCCTATAGTAGTCTGTTAAGGGTCTTTCCTTCTACCTGCTGTGATATCTGACACTTACGTGATCACTAATCCGTCACTGAAATTCCTGGCCCCTTGCAGTTTCCAGCTTCTAAGAGGAGCATGTCCTATTGTACTGATTGACTTTACATGCTCTGATATTCCAGATAACTTTTCTATGGTGCTTCTTTCGTCTTGGTATTTTAATAGTTACCAGCCAGGATTGAAGTGAACCATAATAGATTCCTATATTCATTCAGTCATTCCAATATTTATTGAGCATCGATCACATGTTATGCCCTGAACTAAGATCTGGGACATAATATTAAATACAATTTGGCTTCTATTCAATGACATAATATGAGAGGAGAAAAATATTCAAAAAATAATTACAGTATTGTGTGATTAGTGTAAAAATGGAGATATATATTAAAGAAGAGTGGGAATTAATCTCCTTCACTTGGATAGCAGTGGAAAATGGTAGAGAAGGCCTACAGAGAAGACATATAAACTCTGTCTTTAATGATGAGAAGTTTGTACTGCTGGGAATTGTGGGTAAGATGATAAAGCACATTCCAAGAAGTTAAGTATTAAAAACATGGTATGAAATTATAGGATGGATTAGAGGAATCTTAAATAATTAGAATGTCTAGATTCATGCTACCACATGGCATTGGTGGGTGATGAGGTTGGAAAATTAGTAATAATAGCAAATATTTAAGTGGTAGTTTGTTCTATGTATATTACATGTTTTAACTCTTTACAGGAACTCTGTGAGGTAGGTATCCTGTCTTCATTGTTTTCCCTATTTTATAGATGTAGGAATGCAGGCAGAGAAAGGCTACATAAGTTGATAAAGGTTGTATAGTTAATAGGTTGTAGAGTCAGATTCAAAACCAGGTAGACAGAAATTTTCCCCTGATTTTATTTTAAAATTCAGCTTTTTTTGAGGTAAAATATACATATTATAAAATTCAACTTTTAAATGTTGACAGTCTAGGAATTTCGACAAATGCGTTTGATATTCATCCATATGGTGGCATATATCCGAAGTTCTTTCTTTTCTATTGCTTCAATAGCTTCCATTATGTGGGTTTCATAATCAGTTTATCTGTTCACTGGTGGGTAGACATTTTTCTTGTTGTTTTACTTTTTGATTATTATAAATAATATTATGTTAAATATTACGTCTGATAGTTCCAACATCTGGGTCATTTTAAGTCTGGTTCTTCTGATTGCTATGTCTCTTGACAATGACTATATTTTTTCCCCTTGCTTTTTTGTGTGTCTCATAATTATTTATTACATGATGGACATAATGTGTAAACCAGTAGAGATTCAGGTAAATAACATTTAGACTTGAGAAATGTTATATGTGAAGAAGAAATGGGCACTCTTCTCTCAGGCCATTAGTGTGGGTATTGAGTCAATCCACTAAGAAGCTGAGCCAAATTTGGATTTTGTTTTGGCTTTGATTATTGTCAGCGTACCACAGGCTTCAGTTTCCTCTAGCATTGCCTTGTGCTTAGGGTGAGGGCTAGAGTACCACAAGGTTTTATTTCCTCCCTCAGTGATTTTGTTCTACCCTCAGTTCTCTGAATGCCTGTTCAACAAAGGGAGCGCACGCGCTCTCTCTCTCTGTCTCTCTCCACATGCTCTTCCCCTACTGCAGCAACAGACTTTTGTAGCCTATTACTTGTTATAGTTTAGGCTTCCGGTAGGGATAGACATATTCTCTGTCGTTCCAGTCCAGTCTCGATCTTAAGCAGATCCTGTGTGCCTGAGCCCAGGGGAGGATTTATGCCCCTTCTCCCCACGTCAGCCAAAGTCTAACTTCTCCCCATGTCAGCCAAAGTCTAACTTGTATCTGTTAGGAGTGTTTTCTCCCCCTTTGCTAGTGGTATTACAATAGGATGCTGGGTCTCAGACTCTTTTCTGCTGCTTTCTCTAATGCAGAGGGATTTTTTTCCCTTTATCCTTCCTGTAACATCAGTGGGTGTTCACCTGTACCCTAAAGGTGACAGAGTTTGCTGGCCTTCCCCAGTGGCTTTAGACTTTTGCTCCATATGTGAGAAGGCTGAGGGTAGAGGTGTAGGGTTCCATACCTTTCCCTCAGTGATGGCCAATCTCCTTCATGTCTGCACTACCTTGGGGGGCTCTTTTTGGTCTCTCAATCTTTCTTACAAGCAATGAATGAAGGTCCATGGAAAAGAAACTATGATGTGTGCAAATTCCACTTGGGTCTAGAACTTCCAGAGATTGTCACAGTAGTCCACACTTGATTATAGGAACTCACTGATTTTTTATTAACCTGATTTCTTCTTATCTTCTTATATGGTAGATAATGCTTCTTCCTCCCATGCTATTCCTCAGGTGAGAAAGTCCTTATGTTCCATTTCTTCTTGGATTTCTTCTTGCCTCTCTTTGGGATTCAGATTACGTCATTGCCTCATAACCTCAGCAATCTGATGGAGTCAATAAAAGCTATGACTTTGTAGTTAATCCAGATTTTTCTAACTTTTGGGAGAGAACAGCTTTCTGCAACCTAGGCGCACACCAGGCTCTGTTTTTAAACTATTATGCAACCTATTGTTCAAAAGTAGCTGGGAATTAGATAAATTAGGGCTTACATGTATATATTATATTATATTAAAGAGGTACAATATTATCCTGAAAGGCAGGTAGGAGACAGCAAAGGATTTTAAACAAGGGATAACATAATCAGATTTGGGATCTAGAAAACTAACCTCAACAGCAGTGTTAAAAGCACTTATTGTTAGAAGCAGAAAGACGAGTTAAGCCTGAAATAGTCTAGAGGTGAGATAATCAGGACCTGAATAAAAGGAAATGGGCTTGAAAAATATCAAGTTTTCCAGACTCAGTGACCAATTAGTTTAAGTAAAGGGAGGACAATTCTAGTGTAACTGAACATCCTAATTGACCAGCATATTTACTGAGTTCCCATTTCATTATCAAACATATCCTAGTTCTAATGAAAAACTAAATTATATTGTCAACTTCAGCATATGGTGACTGCAAGATTTTCACCTTGGGAAACTGGATTACAGTCATTAATATGATTGAGATATGCTTTAAATGGAGCCAATATTGGAGGAAAGAGGATGTGCTCAAAGAAATATTACTGAATTCCACATCAGGTGCTGATGTTCAATAGAGAACTGGATATGTGGATCTGGAGATAAAAGAAAGGCCTAGAGTGGAGGTATAGATTTGATGATCATTAGTGGTATTGGAATTTATTGATTTAAATGATATTGCCCACAAAATGCAAAGTTAGAAAAATCAGGAAGGAGACTGGTAGAGAATGGCCAGAGAAGAAAAATGGGTGTCAGTGTAAAGAACTGCCATGAAACACAAGAAAGTAAAGAGTTTTAAGTATGGAGTGGTCATTAGTGCCAAATAGTCATTGTGTGAAGTAAAAGGTGGACTTAAAATGACCCAGTGGTTTTTTCTAAACCCAGACAAGAGAGGAAATGGAGAACAAAGCCCCAGAAGGCATGTTAGACACACTGAGGAATTCAAAACAAGCACTTTCCCACATACATTTGCCCTACTCATCCCATATATCTGATATCTCAAGCAAAAACGTTATATTTGGAAGACTAAAACTGTATGTGGTAATGGTATATTTCTTCATTTTTTCATTTATTTCTTTTTTCTTACATTTTTAGCTTGATGAAAAATTCTTACAAAGTCACCTAACAAATGGAACTGTAACTTATGTAACACAATTTTATTCAGCTGTTTTGATGCATTATTGAGTTTTGTTTTTTATTACATTTCATACTGTTACAAATACTCTCTTTTCAAAACGTCAGACTGTGAATAAAGGGCTAAGGGTGGTGAAGAGCAGGAAAATAAAAGGTTTTAATAGATGGGCAAAGGTGTGTGTGTGTGTGTCTGTGTGTGTCTGTGTGTGTGTGTGTGTCTGTGTGTGTACACTACTGTTTCATTGCATTAAAGAGTATAATTAATTTAGAATTAAAAGTTCTATTCTGGGAGAGTCATCTCAAATTGACCTGTTCGGAAGAGTTGATTTTCCAGAATTGAAAAGTCAATATTTGTCCTCAGTGTCCTCTCTTATGGGTGAATTTAAAAATTAGTCGTCTTGCCTTCCTGCATAATGCAAAATAATTTGATTTCTCTGGATGCATGGATTCTCCTAACTGCATTTTTTCCAAGAATGAGGTTGCTCTTCTGGGTTTTTTTTTTTTTTTTTTTTGCAGATTTTAAACAATATTTGTCCTTTCTCTATCTTTTTATACTTAATAATGTCCACCAATTTAGAAATATCTCCATTGTTGAAACAAAGAATATTTGTGCAATGTCCTTTCTGCATGTCCTTCCAAAACAATAGGCACTAACCTCCCATTACTCTGGCAATGCAAACCTTTCTATTCATTTTCTCCTTTGGTTTTGTTTCTGATTAGGTTTAATGTAAACCTTCTATGACCTTTTCTAGAGGCCTCTCAGGCCTAATACTATTGGCAGTGATTTTTCTTACCCTTAATTGTGCTCTTGACTTTGGTTTAGTTTGTCCCTCTCTGCTCCAAGCTTCAAGATTTATTATTGCAAAGTATTTATCCATCTGCTGGTCACTTTTTTTCACACCTTGCGTAGGCATTCATAAAAACATCTCTAGTTATGCTCTGACTTTTGTTCTTTTTCTCTCTGGGTCTTAGTCTGGAAGGAGAAATGGACTCTAACCTTTCCATTATTTTTGGAGTGGGAAGCAATAAATGTTCCTTTAACCTCCTCTATAATCCATCTAAAATACTTTACCCTCAATTGCACTTAAACTCTCCTTACTTTTTAGCTGGTATTAAGGAAGGACTGCTCATTTTCATTGATTTCTTTCTCTCTTTGCCCTGACAACCCTTCTTTCTCTCTATTTTCCCCTCCATCAGTTATATATAATTATATCTTTTTCTTCCTCCTTTTCATTAAAGTCCCTTTCTCCCTCCATTGTTTTTAGATCTCAGAGGTATATCTTCCCTTGTCATTACCTTTGCATAGGCTTCCACTGAACCTAATTTGGGAGTTCTAAGCCCTTCTTGCACATTGGAATTACCTGGGAACGTAAAAGACCATACCAATTTCTGGTACCATACCCAACCAAATAAATCTGAATCTCTGGGGTAGATTTAAAAGCTTCTCAAATGATTTTAATGTGTAGCTAAGAATGAGAGCCTTTGATATACTATTCTTAGCCAGTTTGTTTTCACTTGTTTTCCTGTTTTAAGTAAGGGAAATCATTGAGGATATCCTTTCAATGCTTTTTATTTTGCTGGTGATAAAACCAAAGAGCATTTGCAAACAGTACTGATAATCTCCACCCAAACATATATGACATTTAAGTGTTACATCGTATTTTCTGTCACTTAATTAGAACTAGATAAGGCAGGAAAAGCAGAGGAGAAAATAAGGTGAAAAAAGATAAGTAAGTGTTAGGAGGAGGAGTAGGTTGGGAGACACATAGAAAGTAAGAGGAAGATGCAAGCGTGCCTGAAAGTGATAACATCACCTGGGATTGCTTGTTGCATATGTAGATTCCATCTGTTCCTAACAGACAGGATCAGAGACTCTGAGGGGCCTGGGCATCTCTACTTTAATCATTTTGAGATGATTCTATGCCTCCTAAAGTTTGAGAACAATAATAATGGTTAACAAAAGAATTGAAATCTAAATTTAAATTCTAAATCCCTCTAGAAGTTATAACTCCTACTTTTTAAACACTTTATACCATTAATAAACTGAAGACATGAAAAAATTCACTGAAGGTTGGTTTCTGTACAGCAGAAATGCTGTGTATAGGTAAGTGACAGGCAGGTGAATAGGTTTGCTTGTGGTTGTACGTAGTACCATATTTTGCAGTATTCTCCAAATTTGTAAGATCACAGGATTACTTGGACCACTTATTTAAAATTTAGATTTCTGAACCCCTCAATGGGCTCAAAATGAAGATTTTAATAGGTCGGGAGTGGACTCGAGGAGTGTGTGTGTGTCCCTACAAGTTCCATCGGTGATTGCTGAGATAAGGCAAATCTAGAAAACATTGATCTTGGGCAATTTCAGAAAAATTGGGAAGATCCCTTTGAGCATTAAATAGATTTAAACCTGTTTTTTAATGCCAGAAACTCTTCTATAAAAGGTCATTCATTCAACAGTTAGATATAAAGTATAGATAACTGGTATCAGATTACATACAAACACTACAAAGACATGTTATGCTTTCTTTGGACTTGTGCTTGGCTAAATGGATTAGCTTCAACAGCCAGATTGACGTTCTGGGTGAGATGAAGAACTGACTATGGGCTTTGGGTAACTGGATGGGGAATATTGACAGTCCAGCTTCATTTTCAGGGGACTGTGTGGAGGAAGCAGAAAAGCTATCTCCCTGCCTGCTTTCAGCTTGAGTCTGTAATATGTTTCCCTATGTGGAGGCCCAGCGTTCTGCCAGCATCTCCTCTGCTCCTCTCCCAGCACCCACATGCCTAAGAAGCCCTCTCCAGACGGGGAGTTCACTTCCTCTAGACTGCGGGTCTGATTGTTTAGCCTGGGGATGAACGCAACTCCTAACAGCTAGGGTTTCATATGTGAGGAAGGAGAGGAAATACTGCTTGGCCTACCAGTTTTGCTGTGGATAATGCAGTTATTAATTGCTCAGATGATTGTACTCAAAAGCCAGTTCTCTTTCCACTTGTACTCTTAACTATGAACATCTTTGAATTTGCTCTTACTGTGAACATTTCTAATGGTTTCCTCCTGAGCATCATTTAAGCTTATGGGTTCTTCTACTCTTATCAACCCAATGCCATTTAATTTTCTCTCTTCTAAGAATATTTCCTAATTTATTTGATGTTGGTTACATCTTTTATTGATTGTAAATACTTTCTGTAATTTTAAGGGATTAGGATGAGAGGAAGGGCAGAAAAAAATAAAACCAAAATTGATCAAATACTGTATTAGTCAATAAGAGAAAGGAAACAAACCCACAGACTTCTGATTAATTTAAGCTGAAGTGAAACCTATTGAGAAGATATTAGGAAGCTTGCAGAATTGCCCTAAATCCTGCAGAACCAGTTTCAGAAATCTCCATTGCATCTTGTGCTCTAGAATCCAAAGAGGCTAAGAAAATGAAAATTAGATATTTTGAGCTTCGATAGTTGGAAGGTGGCAGTAAAAGCTTTTTGAAACTCTTATAGTCTACCAGTCACCTTGTAGATATACCTTCCTCTGTGCAAGCATAGACTAACTTTCCAGGGATGCACTTGTTACCACCTTAAAAAAAATCCTTGTATATTTAACCTTGCTTTGTGGCAACTGGCTGATCTTCAACAGTAAATTACTCCACTATCTGTTTTTCAGATTTTATTCCCAGGTTGCCAGACTTTGCTGGATAAACTCTCAAAATTATGCTGACTGAAAATTCATGCTAACGTAATTCTGAGTCATGAATTTGTCCATGTTTTTTCCCTTGACCTTCCTTTCTTTCTCTTCATTCTTTGTCCCCATAAGCTGTAGCGTAAATGATGGAGCAGGAAACTGGAATGGGAAGGCCTGATTTTAACTCTAGGTTCTGTTAGTTATTAGTTGTGTGATTTAGGGAAGGACTCTTCATTTCATTCTGTCCCAGTTTTGTCTGTGACATGGGGATAATACTTAAATTACAGGATGCTTGTGATGATTAAAAGAGGTATTGAAATTAGCTTCCAACCTACACTATGCTCACATATGGTAGCTATGATATGCTTAATATGCAAAGCAATCCAAAAATCTTTATTAAAAATACTTACTTGCTGGTTTTGTTCTGTGGACGTTCATTTCCAGCTCTTCCTGGACAAGCAGTTTGAAATCTCCACTGACACCTCAAACTAAAATTATCTGTAACAAGTCACCTCATTTTCTACCAAAACTTCTCTTCTTCATGTTAGGGTAATACTGGTTAGTTAAAAGAGATTCTTCAGTATTACATCACCTTGTTATTTCATTCCCATCAAACTTGTATCATGACATTTTTAAACATCTTTCCCTCCACTTCACTTTGACCAAGGGCATAATATTGTGTCCCGTCCGTTTGGTGCTACCAGGCAGAAGCTAGGAACCTTGTTTTGTGCACTAATTCACCACTCAAGATATGCTACAATCCCTGGAATAAGCAGAAAAATCTAAGTAATCCAGGCTGCCTAATCACTTTATTCATTTATTTTTAATTCCAATAAATCCTACAATTCAACTCACAAACCCATTTGATTATATTTACTTAACAAATATTTTTATATCTTGGAACAGATAATAGATCATTCTACCTGTGTTTTCTTCATATCATTATTGGAATATCCATCTTCTATTGCTTCATTCTAATAACTGTATCTAAACTTCTGTGATCTTTATTATTAAAGGCTCTCTGCTCTCTGGTGCTGACATTACTGTATACTTGCAGAAGACCCCTCTACCCCTTGGGATCCTTGCTTCAGTATGCTAAATTGTATTAAATGTCTGATACTTCCTCCCTAAAATCCTCTCATTAAAATCAGAAGGAATGATTCTTATAAACCAACGATAGAAGCAGGATTTGCTTTTCTTGTGTTCATAACTGAGAGGTAAAAAATTCTGCTGCAATGTAGTGTTTAGAGTTTTCTCTTGTGAGAGTGCAGATGGAAGATGCAGCTGCTTTGCTTCAAATCAATTTCCTCCCATTGGTCTTCTGTTATTCTTTTTCCTGGAGAAATTTCTTGTTTTCTAACAGTGTATTTTTCCACGCAATCTAAATTATTTTTGTACAATCAATTCTTGAGTTTTAATTTTAACACTTAGTTTTCATACCTTCGACATAAGCATTTAGCCAAGAATGGAGGTAACTTGTTAGGTCAGGGACACAGAATCACTGAGATCCATCTGGTTTGTGTCACAGACTTCCATATAACGTTTAAGAGAACATACAGTATTTTTACTTCTCCTACTAAACGTGAGACCATATGTATTTTAAAGTAATTATTTGGTTAAAAAAATAAGTGTAGGGCAAAAGAGATGGTAAAGGTCAGAAGGAGCCTGGGCTTCAATGATGTAATAGCACCAGCAGTGAGCGGCCATCAGTCTCAGGCTCTTGGTACCTGGGGTCAACCAGTCAGGCTACAAATATGTATTGTTTCTAGGTGTTGGAGATACAGAAATAAAACAGACTGAGCTCTCTTTCCAAGCTGCTTAACTAATTGAAGGGAACAGATAGTGAACCTGAAAATAAGGTGATTTCAGGTACTGAAAAGTGTTACGAAGAAGATAAATAATAATAGGGAATGATGCTTTAGCTAGGATGATCAGGAATGGCCTCTCCGACAAGGTACAACTAAGAGTTTGAATAATGGGAAATGGGTAGCTGCGTGAAGGTCTGGGAGAGAGAAGTCCAGGTAGGAAGAACAGCAAATGCAAAAGCCCTGATCCAGGAAACAGCATGATGTGTTCCAAAGATGAGGGAAAGGGCCAGTGGCTGGAGAGAAGTAGGTAAGGAAGAGTGTGGAAGGGCATGAGGCCAGAAAAATGGCTATGAAAAGATCGCAGAGGACCTGGTAGGACATGACACAGAGTTCAGATTTTTATTGAATAGTAAATGGTAGCCACTGCAGTTTAAAAAAAGGTAGTGAAATGATATAATTTATACTTTAGAAAGATCATTCAGGCTGCTGTGTGGCAGACATACTCTGGGGACAAGAATAGTCAAGAAGATCAGTAAGTGGTGCTACTGAAATCCAGGGAGAAATGATGAAGGTACGGACCAGAGAAATAGTAGCAAAGATAGTGGGAAACCGCATATGTGGAATCTATTCAGAGGAAGAGCTGACAGGACATACTGATGGGTAGAAAATAGAGTGTACAAGAAAAGAATCATGACTATTCACCTCTCTTTCCTCACTTTTTTTTAAGAAGTATTATATTAAATATAGAGAAGTAGCTTTTTCTTTCCTCCTCCCCAGTTTTCATTTCTTCCCTAACTGGTTCCATGACCTGTTTTCTTAGCTTTGTTTTTGGACATCACAGTACAAGAATTCAAAATTTTTAAAAAAAGCAAGTTTAAAAAAACATGCTTTTTGTACTATCAGCAAAGAAAACCATTTGTGTTTATCAACAGTTTTTCTCCTTGAAAGCTTATTTTGGCTCTCCTCTTCCACAATGAATGAATAATGAAGCTTGAGGACAGAACAGTTGCATGCTTAGCATCTCCTATCTACACTGACATTTCTAATATTAAGACTGGAGGTACGATATTACATTCCTTTTTCAAGTGAAAGCTAATTGTTGGCTTGAGGCTAAGAAAACTACAAGAGAAATAATAATGGCGATTATATTTTGTGTGCTTGCTTTGTGCCTGGCATGGTTATTCATGCTTTATGTATGTTAACTAATTTAACCCCAAACAATACTATGATGTATTTTAGAGATGAGAAACTGAGGCACTGAGGTGGAGAAACTTGCCCAAGGTCACAGAGTTAATACATGATAGAGCTGGTAATCAGTTCCAGGCAGCCAACTCTAGAGGCTGTGTACTTTACCACTCTGTACTGACATCCCTTTTCATCTTGGTGCAGTTTTAGAAATCATGGAAGAATGGCTGCTATTTCCACACCTCTGTAATGATAAGGAGACAAGCAACACAGCCTCTTAATCTTTGAGACAAGAGGAAAAAACCCAAATGCTCACTGACCTCTCATGATGGATAATATAGCTAATTGTATATGCTGGCCTTCCTATTGTCTCTAAAAATAAGTTTATTCTAATTCTCTAGCATAAAAAAACTCCTCAACAAATATTCTGAAAACGTAAATCTGAGTTCTGGGTGTAGGAAGTGACAGTGGTAGACTTTTGGTATGTTATCTCCTTAAAATTTCACGACACATCTCATAATATAAGTAGTATTATCCTGGGGTTATGAATGGGATTCAAAAAATATGAATTTGCCTTGAGTCACCAAACAGTGAACTTCAGAGTTAAAATGACTACTTTGTATGCATCTAAATCCCCATGCACTTTCCAAAACAATGTGCTATGTTAGTAGTTAATTATAAGAGACCAAACACTTTCACCCAGTTTCAAATATCATACTTAAATGATACTGTGTTTAACTGATGTAAAATAATACTTCAGTAATACTTTGAAGCCAATAACTTTGGTGTAAAAACATCTGTGAGAATAGGGTTATTCCTTTGGGGTTTTTTTCCCATTTATATTAAACCTTGTAATAAGAAACTTGAATGGTTCTTTCAAAACAAGACCACAGTAGCATAAAATGATATAAAAGCATGAAATCATTGTTCTGAAGACAGAAAACCACAGAAACAATATATGATCTACCATTTTTCATGATTCATTAATCTAGAGTTCTATTTTTATTTTTACCTTTTTGTCCACTCTGATCTCTGATAATGTATGTTTTCTTTCCACATGACTGATTTTTCTATATTTCATCCCATAATTTTGTTCTATGGAATTTTCTTTGATTGAGTGGCTTTTGTTTTGTGTATGTGTGTTTTCATTACAAAGATAGAACCCTGCAGTAATCGTAAACTGATAAATCTAGTTTAATCCTACTGAAAATGGAATTTTCCAAAGACTTGGAAAATAACTTTAACCCAAAAGAATGAGTGTTCTGTATCTGAGGACAAAGAAAAATCATACAGTGGTGAAATGTGAAGCTGAACTAGAACTGGACAGAAGTCAGCTTCAGACAGGACTCTGCAAGGTGTGCTGCTTATCTGGTCTCACCATTTTGACCATTAGATTCTTAATTTCAGTTGCCCAGTTGGGTTAAGTACATCAGATCCAGACATCAACATAACTCAGTATTTTATAAAATAAAAATAACAATTAGAAATAAAGTAACACTTTAGATTGAAAAACTATATATAGTTTATATATAATTTGTTTTATATATTAGTTTTATATAGGACCCCTTGTTCCAAGTTTGGAATGCTCTAGCCTGTCCCGGTTTGGCCCTAATATATAGGTAATTCAGGCTTTCTCTGCCACCACCCTGATATGTGCCTGGTGATTCCCACAGTATTTCTGAGCATCTTGGGATGTGATTGAAAAATAATGACATCTTAGACACAGAGAACCAATCAAGTGGTTATTTACTCATACTATAGCTGAGTGAAATTTTAAGGCTCTAGTAGCTCCCTGGTTCCACTGTGTGACAGGCAGCTGGGTCAGACTAGTTGTTTCCATGTTTGGGGATGTAAGTGGTTTCTCTGGATGCACACAGCTCCTGGGAACTTGAGCACTGACTCCTCACAGAATTCTCCTGATCTATGTATGATCTCTGCCACTTTTTCATCCACAGACTGAATTTAGGATGGCTTTCAGAGATGGGGCCAAATTATCAGAATCCTACAATTTTTCCTGTCCTCTTTTCCCAAATCTCTTCTGTATTCCTTCTCTTCCAGGTCTTCCTGGAATGTGTCCCAGCCTTCTCTGCAGAAATTGAGTTCCAATGCTTTCTCGAAGAGCCACTTTAAATCCCACTCTCTCAATTCTGCTTCGACTTTCCAGCCCCTAACCAACTTCTCCAAAAACCCTTTTTATGCCTTAAAGAAGAAAGGGGAAAATGTCTGTAAGGTTTTCTACTTCATATACATGAACTACATATTTTAGTAGTTTTAATCTTAATTTCTAATTCTTCATCAGAAGGAGATAAAAGATGGGCCGAGTTTTCCTAAAGACATTTTTTAATACATTTAATCTGGTAGCTCTTGTGGAATTGTCAAATAATTGTCGTATAACCTGAATTTTATGGTAGAATTGTCATATAATAAATGCACATATGTAAGTTATACAATTTGGTGAGTTTTGACAAATACAGGCACCCATGAATTCATTACCACAATCAAGTGAACATTTTGTCACCCTTCCCAAACTTTCCTCTACTTCCCATTCCGAGGGAACTACTGATCTAATTTCTGTCACACTAGGTAGTTTACATTTTCTAGTATCTTATGAAAGTTAGCCATGCACTATATACTCTTTTTTGTCTAGCTTCTTTCAATGAGCATGAAGATTTTGAGATTCGTCCACATTGTTGCATGTATCAATATAGTTAGTTCTTTTATTTCTGAGTAGTATTCCACTGAATGAATATACCACAATTTGTTTATCTGCTTACCTATTGATGGATATTTGGGTCATTTTCAGTTTGGGACTATTTCAAATAAAGCTTCTGTGAACATTAATGCACAAGTTTTTGTATGAACCTGTATTTATACAGTAGGTTTATTTTTAACTTTTCAAGAAACTGACAGACTGTTTTCCAAAGTGCCTGTGACAGTTTGCATTCTGACCACAAGTGCATAAGAATTTCAGTCTTCACTGGCTGAATGGATACAAAAACAAGACCCTTATATATGCTGTCTACAAGAGACCCACTTCAGACCTAGGGACACATACAGACTGAAAGTGAGGGGATGGAAAAAGATATTCCATGCAAATGGAAATCAAAAGAAAGCTGGAGTAGTAATTCTCATATCAGACAAAATAGACTTTAAAATCAAGACTATTACAAGAGACAAAAAGGACACTACATAATTATCAAGGGATCAATCCAAGAAGAAGAAGATATAACAATTGTAAATATTTATGCACCCAACATAGAAGCACCTCAATACTTAAGGCAAATGCTGACAGCCATAAAAGGGGAAATCGACAGTAACACAATCATAGTAGGGGACTTTAACATCCCACTTTCACCCATGGACAGATCATCCAAAAAGAAAATAAATAAGGAAACACAAGCTTTAAATGATACATTAAACAAGACGGACTTAATTATATTTAAATGACATTCCATCCAAAAACAACGGAATATACTTTCTTCTCAAGTGCTCATGGAACATTCTCCAGGATAGATCATATCTCGGATCACAAATCAAGCCTTGGTAAATTTAAGAAAATTGAAATTTTATCAAGTATCTTTTCTGACCACAACGCTATGAGACTAGATATCAATTACAGGAAAAAATCTGTAAAAAATACAAACACACGGAGGCTAAACAATACATTACTAAATAACCAAGAGATCACTGAAGAAATCAAAGAGGAAATCAAAAATTACCTAGAAGCAAATGACAATGAAAACATGACAACTCAAAACTTATGGGATGCAGCAAAAGCAGTTCTATGAAGGAAGTTTATAGCAGTACAATCCTACCTCAAGAAACAAGAAACATCTCAAATAAACAACCTAACCTTACACCTAAAACAATTAGAGAAAGAAGAACAAAAAAACCCCAAAGTTAGCAGAAGGAAGGAAATCATAAAGATCAGATCAGAAATAAATGAAAAAGAAATGAGGGAAATGATAGCAAAGATCAATAACACTAAAAGCTGGTTCTTTGAGAAGATAAACAAAATTGATAAACCATTAGCCAGACTCATCAAGAAAAAAAGTGAGAAGACTCAAATCACTAGAATTAGAAATGAAAAAGGGGAAATAACAGCTGACACTGCAGCAATGCAAAGGATCATGAGAGATTACTACAAGCAACTATATGCCAATAAAATGGACAACCTGGAAGAAATGGACAAATCCTTAGAAAAGCACAACCTTCCAAGACTGAACCAGGAAGAAACAGAAAATATAAACAGACCAATCACAAGCACTGAAACTGAAACTGTGATTAAAAATCTTCCAACAAACAAAAGCCCAGGACCTGATGGCTTCTTCTCCTGGTTAGAGACAATGAGTACAATTGATGGACAGAGACTTGATAAGAGTTAGAACATCTTGGACCATCACCTTGTGGTCTGTGTCTGAATTCCTTAAAAAACTTTTGAGAAGAAAAGGATTGGACAAAAGTGTACAACTAGAGTTGTTGGAAACCAAGAACAGGAGATAAATGTACCATCAAGGAAGATTTAAGTGGGATATAGGCCCTGGGAACCAAGAAGCAAGATTAATAAGACACCACAGAAAGAGAATAAGCAGAGAACCAATCTAAAGCAAATACCTGGAATATTGATCATGGAACTGCTTTGTGTTTTTAGGGCAGTATATGGAAGGAACAGTACATTTAAAGTAGCAAGACAGACACTATAACTTATAGTTATTGAGTCCTCACTCCACATGCCAGATACTGCCCTAAGCACATAAAATGTGTGGTTCTGAAGTGTTTTAACCGATAGATTTCAAGGTAAGCTTCAGGCTATCTGTTACAAGTATCACAAGCTGTGTGAAACCCTCCATGCTTTGTGACTCTCACTCTTTCCTTTCTAAGAGGTCTCATAAGTTTTATGAGCACATATTTACCTTTGGCCCTTTTGACAATATTGAAGCTTGGAAATGCAAAATTCTATATTGGATTTGACCTGGGTAAGGTGTCTTTCATTATACAATAGTGAAGTATAAGAACAATACAATTCTTATACTTTCTCTGCATCGTTCCTAAGCTGAAGACAACTTAAAGTTTTACTATTTTAAAAATATTTTAGGCCAGTTTTCTAAGAAAGCTTATTTAGAACTGAAGTGATCTTCCTTAATGGAAAAATGCTGGGAAATTCTGGGAAAGAACTGCTCTGGACCTCAGTGAAATTTATGAATACATGGAGATTCAAGAAAACCTCTTCAGCAGCAGTGCAGTATCTGAATTTTCACTTAGCATGTCTGCAGCCATATTTTCTTGGTATTTAGAATTGCTTTGGTTGATGAATTGAGGACGCAAATTGATAATATCTACTCTAGGGTTTAGTTCTTTGAAACTATTTACACAGAAACAAAGGAGAGTGCTAAAAAACCACACTGTTTTGGTTCCTGTTTAAATTGTTAGATATCGTCAGAAGATCCACTTCCACTCTGAGTTCTGAAGAGAGGAGAGTGTTGTATCCTGATTAGGAGCCTGGAATTTGCAGTCAAATTTGGGACTGCATCTGCTTGAATTTTTTTTTTTAGCTTTGCAATTATTTTAATGGCACTAGATTTCAAAAATTTATAAAATATATTTTGATTTTACTTACTCTTTATATGGATGGTATCAAATTTCATAATTTTCCCTTGTAAGTAAAATGATAAAAACTATTAATAATGATAAAAACTATTAAATAACTATTAATAATAATAGTTATGATGATTAAGCTTACTTATCAATTACTATGTATATATTACTATGTATATAAAATGCATTTTCAACCTCACTACAGCAGAGTTACCTGGGCATCACTGTGAAAGAACGAAATTAGGCTCAGGAGGAAAAGAAAAGAAAGAAAGAAACTTGCCCAGATTGATAGAGCTCATAGATGGAACCAGGATATGGAATGAAGCTGTTTGATTCCGTATCATTTGCTATAGCGTCTTCTTCGTTGACTTGGGCATATAGTAAGCAGGCAGAAGTGGATTTACCAAGAAGCTAAGAAAGCTAAGCTTCAGGGCCTCTCAGTTGCATGGACTGCTTTCAAAGCTCTGTCCCTAAACCTGTATTTATACCTTTGCATTTCTTTTCTTACAAATTGTTCCACAAATCATGCAAGTTTTTGGCCTCACTAAACCTGGATCTGCCTCAGCTAGGTGTTCAATAAATGTTAGCTCTTAATATTGTAAGCATTCACTTACTATTATAATAATCCCACTTACTACTACTTATAATGTTCATGGAGTTTGTTTGTGCTGATGTTGTAACTTCCCAGATACTCATCTCTTTTCTGCTTCTTGTTTGCCAGCCCCATGTACCTTCTGTTGATTCTTTGTTTACCCAGTGTTCTCCGTAAGTCTCTCCTAGCTATACACTAACTTAAACAGAGATATATACATAAAGGCTTTGTCAAATGTGAGTTGCAAAACATATATGAATTTTTATTCC
>NW_006770215.1:253516-293764 GCF_000442215.2 Lipotes vexillifer
TTCCTGCTGTCAGTAGGCACATGCTTTTGAGAAGTGAGTAGACATTCTGGAGAAATAGGTCCTCTAGTTGCCTTTCTCATTTTACCGTTTGTGATACGAAATAAAATACTTAGTGTTCTATGAATTTAACATGACCTTAAATCTATATAATTTCCATGATAAAAACATTGAACATCATTCTCATGACAGTAATTATACCAGAAAAGGATTATTGCTTCAGTCACAGGCTTAGTGTATAGCCTACATTAATGATGTTATTTGATAATTATAAAACCTTGTGAGTTTGGAATTTTATTCCCAAATTACAGCTAAGGAAAACAATGTCTTGGAGAGATTAAACGACTTTTCCAAAGTCACAAGTAGATGGTAGAGTCAAGACTGGAACTCAGATCTGTGACCCCAAAGTTCTTGATCTAACCTCTACTCTCTCTGGGTTCCCTCTACCCAGCATTGCTCAGACCACTAGCACCTTGGTTCAGCTACATTAAGTATGGGTATAAGTAGTAAATTGATTCATGGGGGGAAAAAACTCAAAAAACTGAAATCTTTATGTCTGAAGTATTCAGACAAATCATGGAGTTAATTATATATTCTAAAATTATGCAAAGGATCTTTTTAGTTTTGAATTAATCAATGTTAATCACTTGAAAAATAGTTTTTAAGTTCTTTTTTTTTTCTTAGAGATGTGTCAGAGTAGTTGAAATTCTCTTAGTAGGCTTCCTTTTTAAAAATTACTCTTTTATTTTCTGGAAGATGAAGACTACTTGAGTTATTTTGGTGTTGAGCAACAGTCACAGTAGGTGATTAAATTAGAGGCAGGTGTAAACCCCCAAGAGTTACCAGGGCTCTGTTTTCTGATCCCTGGGTTATGGATCAGCAGTAAATTTCTGACACTTCAATCCCTTTCTTTTGTGTAAGGGCAAAAGATACTAATTTGACCTGCTATTTAGAAAGAGGAGTCAATAAAGGAATAGAATGAATATTGGATGAGGAAGATATGGTTCCTCCTCTTATTTGAATTCGAAAGCAACACATTCTCAGCTGTGGGTATTTCAAGTGCACCAGTTAAGAAAAATGCAAATAAAGCAAATGAAATGGCAATCCTCTTTGCTTATCAGCAAACAGTAAACCTAGTAACTGTCTGTTCTTTTTCAAAAGACCTTAATCTAGTGACATTAAGTAAAGTTTCTGAAGGTCCTCTAGTGAATGAAGCTCGTTCCAATTTGTTATTTACCTTCTTAGTTTTCTAAAAACAACAGAACTGCAAGAATATCATTATAACATGGGGGAAACGCTCCAAACCCATCGTGAAAGGGATATTTGACTCCTGAACTACAGGACATCTCAAGTTGTTATCATTTATTTATTTTCAGGTATGGTTAGAGATGTATTTTCAATCTGCATTTTGCTCCATGGATATATATTTTTTTCCTCCTAACTAATATATCAAAGTACTATTTGTAACCTGAAAATTCTTAAAATTTATTGCTTACAGTCATCTGATGGTTTTTGACAAGTCTATGATTTTTCCTTTTCACTTCCAAATACTGCATTAATTTTTTTTGTAAAAAATGTTCTTAAATGTAAATCTTTGTTTCTTTTGATGGTTTTTGCATTCTATGATTCTTAATTTCAGCAGCTTTATATGGTTTGAAAGGCAGATTGTTACTCAGATATGGTTTGATTTCTCCACAGAGAAAAGGATATGTGGTGGCTTATTTAAATCCCCTGGTTTCATCTTACTTTCTTATCTTCCCAAGTGTCTCCATCCCTGAGTTCAAACAGACTGACTAGATATGCCTCTTGCTGAACTTGGCAGATACTCTGTCTCAAGCACATTGTGGGTTTTGAGGTTTCATAGAATATTTGCAAGAAACGGTAGCAGATAGATCATGTGGGCTAAAAATTTTTTTTAAATGTATGATTTTGGCTAAGGAATATGTGCAGTCAGGCATACATCTCAGTAGAAAGTTACTGTCAGTCAGAAGGAACAGGTATATTGGTTCATGATTTTAGTGCTTTTCTATGTATGAGAAGATGCAAGAAATCCAGGTTCATTAAATTTTTTCCTGAAATTTATTTAACTGTCTAAGGAGCCTATTTTGCCTGTTTTCCCAAAGCACAGAGTACCTCACCCTGTTCTTCATCTTGAATTCCTTTCAGGGTATACTGTAGGTCAGGGACTGCAGTGGGTAATGATTTAATCCTTGTAGAGCTAGCCAGATGGTATCAATATTCTTTGTCTTAGAGCATTTTGCAAAGTATGTTGATTCCTTCCTCCGATTGATTTCAACTTTGCTTCCTCTATCTGTTGTGGCAGGTCTCCTCATGGTTTAGATAGTTCCATAACCATTCAAAAGCCCCACTCTTAATATAGAACCCTCCTTGCTATATAAATAATTCTAGAATTTGTAGTCAAGCTATGCACTGCAATTGATTTCCCCTAGAGACAACTTGGCAGCCAGAAGGACTTTTCAAATGTCCACATTCTTCACTCATCTCCAGGGAATCCTAGTGAGTAAATTTTTCTCAATCTCTTTACAAAATAAATAACCATCGAACATGTCGTCTTAGAAAAGTCAGTGTTTTCCAATATTTTGAATAGACCTTTTACATTGCAGAAATCCAATGATAAAGAAACAGTAAACTAGAGACCCACAATGTCGTGTGATTTAAAATTTTAATACTTTTTCTGATTTAAGTCAAAATACATTGCATGTCAAAAGACCAGCTTCTGGATTGTGTTACTTTTATCATGATGAAAAATGCCATTAAATGAGTCATTGAAAATTAAGTAATGAAATGATTTGACATATGAAAGAAAATTTTAAAACAGTAATTTTTCTTCTAACTGTCACAACTCATTTAGATACCAATTGTCTGCAATTCCAAATCCCTGAGTTGAAATGTCAGCTGCCTGCGGTGGGGAAAATGTCTCTAAGTTGAATATGAATATTAATTGCCAGAGCTGTATCAAGAAAGACTTATGATTGGTTTATTCTTTTATTAGGATTAAAATTATGCACAGACATTGGAGAACTTGGCAGAAATAAAGTCCCAAATTCAAATCATCCCCAAGAATATTTTAAGTGTGATACTACTCTGAAAAATTTTTCCTTGCCCAGATGTTACATGACATATGCTCCATAAAGTTTCCCAATACACTCCTTGAGACATCAGTATGTCAGAAAGAAGGGGGAAAAGCTAGAAGAGAAATACTCACTTCTTCAAATTGCCCTGCCTTTGTCACTATGTCACAATCTTATTATCTCAGAAACAGGCTATTATGTGTTTAAAATGGCATTTTGGGGGCATAGTTTTTATAGAAGAAAACTACTGTAGTGTTTGAGAATGTGGTCTTGACACATTTTGACAAGCTCTTTTGTAACTATTATGGGCTACTGAGATACCCAAAGGATAGGCCTTTGAGACAGAGGTACTTGAATTTCTTACAAAAAAATACTACAGCTCTATTAGTTAAATAAAGATATGGAAAGTATTACACATATACACAAAAAGGGATAAATACTCCTTCATAAGCTTTTTAAAAATAATAAAATAGGAAAAATATGAGATTATAGAAATAGAGGCTAAGCTAGTTTTTGAAGTTTTCATATTTTATGATATAAATTAATTGAATACCTAGATGAAAATAGTTTGCTTTTATTTTCAAGCATAGAAAAGCATTTGAGATAATCATACTTTTTCTTTTTTTTTTTCTTGCGTTATGTGGACCTCTCACTGTTGTGGCCTCTCCCATTGCGGAGCACAGGCTCCGGACGCGCAGGCTCAGCGGCCATGGCTCACGGGCCTAGCCGCTCCGCGGCATGTGGGATCTTCCCGAACCGGGGCACGAACCCGTGTCCCCTGCATCGGCAGGCAGACTCTCAAGCACTGCGCCACCAGGGAAGCCCCATACTTATTTTTTATTGTGAAATGAGTGATTAATATATGTAAACTATATTATGTTGGATTTTCACAGTATGCATTTAAATCTTTTATCAGATGATTACAATTCCAAGCTGGCTGTCGAGGGCATTATTTCACATTGGAAAAAATATTCCTTTTTCAGAAACAAACATTTCACATTTACAAGGGAAATAGAATATTCTTTAGTACTAACGTTTCCTCCTCCTATCTTACCCTAACTCCAGAAAGCAGTAAATTTTATTAGCTACCAATAGTTCAAGATAAAAGAAAACTGTCTCTGTTGCTTTGTCTCTCTCTTTTTCTGTGTAGCACCCAAGGGTCTTACACCAGACCTACCCCCCAAAACATAAGACCATTAGAGAGTTTTGCCTAAATCCTTTCTTCCTTGACACAAGAATAAATGAAGGTTCGAATATACTGGAAGGTCAGTTGGGATATGGTTGTAGTGGGTTGAAAGATGGCCCCCCATGGATGTCAGATCCTAATCACTGGAACCTGTGACTGTTTCCTTATATGGTAACGTGCTTTTGCAGATACAATTAAATTAAGGAATTTGAGATAACTAATTATAGATTATCCAGCTAGGCCCTAAGTGCAATCACACGTTTCCTAAAAGTGATGTAGGGGGAGATTGATACATACACGGAAGGAAAGGTGAAATGCAGATGGAGGCAGTGAATGGAGTGATATAACCGTTAGTCAGAGAATGTGGACTTCCACCAGCAGCTGGAAGAGCCTCCGGAAGGGGCCTGCCTTGCCAACATTTGTTTTGGTTTAGTGGAATTGATTTGGGACTATTATCCTACAGAATGGTGAGAGAATGAATTTCTGTGGTTTCAGGTTACCAGGTTTGTGGCCATTTGTTACTGCAATCTCAGGAAACTAATATACTTGCCATCTATCAAAATATGGTATAATAAATATATCATGAGCTCATATTTTACTAATCAAATTTCTGAAAGCAATCTACTGTTACTCAGAATTTTTTTTGAAACTCTTTGCCAGTAAGATAGAGAAATGAACAAGAAAATAGAATATTACATGATTAAAATGTACCAAAATGTGATTCCTTTAGAATGTTACATTAGCGATATGGGAGTAGCCATCTCAAAATAAATAAAGGCTACTACTAGAGTCTACTATAAAATTACATAAATATCATATCATCTAGACCAATTTAACTTATCATTCATCATAAGTTCTTAGATTACATAGGAAAAAAAAGCTTTATCTTTTCATAGGATAAAATATATGTATTCAAGTTTGTAATTTTAGTCATAATCTTAAAAACAGTAAAAAAAATAGTATAATTTATCTCCTCCAATATATATTCTCAAAAAGTTATCTGAAATAAATCAGATTTCCAAATAATTTTTTAAAATAACTTCATAGTTTCTTTAAAAGAGATCTGCTGGTGGCGCAGTGGTTGAGAGTCTGCCTGCCGATGTAGGGGATACGGGTTCGTGCCCCGGTCGGGGAAGATCCGACATGCCGCGGAGCGGCCGGGTCCGTGAGCCATAGCCGCTGAGCCTGCGCGTCCGGAGCCTGTGCTCCGCAACGGGAGAGGCCACAACAGTGAGAGGCCCGCATACCGCAAAAAAAAAAAGAGATCTGGCAGAAAGATAATGAGAATTTTATTTATAAATGTACAATAATTAAAAAACATTGATAGAGTATACATCACTTTTTGAAAGATGTTACACAAAATAATTTTTGGTGAGGTAAGTTGATAATAATTATTAAAATATTTAAAGAAAAAATATCAGTTACAGTAGAATTGTGAAACTGAATAAATAACACTAGAATAAAATTCCATTCAGCTTTTATCAAACCTAATCTTTAGTAGTTTTAAGAATTTTGGATATAAATATTTGCTTTGGTTCAGACCATGTTTTAATATATTGAAGAAGATTTCATTGATATGAAATGATGGGGTGAGAAAAAAAATACAAAAATTCATTATCATACCAGAATATTTACTGCATTCACAAATACAGAGACTTCAAAATAAAGTACTACTAAATGGGATTAATTGGTTTATTACAAGAATAATTATACATGAACAAAATATTTTTCTAGAAATTCTCAGATGATTTCATTCTAAATGAGAAAAAAATGTTAAGAAATCAATGAAAGTTAAAAACCATAAATACACAACTTGGGGGAAAAAGAAACAGTTAAAAAATGAAAAGAATAATCACTATAATTATTCTTCAAGAAAATATCAACTAAAACAACATCTCTTCTAATTTATCCTAGCAAGTTAGCTATAATTTTTGCCTTTTAATTGCAAAGACTCAGTGACAGCAAGTGTGTCATGAGATAAGCCCTCTCATACTCTACTTATGGGAATATCATTTAGAACAACATATTTGGAAAGTTATTTGGCAATAGTTCTTAAGAATAATAAAATATTTATATCCTTTGACCCAATAACTCTAGAAATCTCTCCTAAGAGAATAATTTAAAATGCAGATGCTTTTTGCTCAAAGACATTGATCACAGCATTATTTGAAATATTTGAACTTTGGAAATAGTTTTATGTGTTCTAAACAGGGAGATAGGTATAGTATATTACATTCTTTTTTCTTTTTTCTTTTTTTGGTAGTTGTTGGGTGTGGTGTATGAATTAAAATTTGCATTTGGTAGAACAAAATGAATAGTTGGGGTAAAGATATGGATATTACCAAAAGAGAAATCAATGTATAACAGCAGAAAGAGTCCATAAATGTAATATAGGAATTAGCTAAGAGAATAAGTCACTAAAATATGTAGTTGGTTAAAGAAAGGCCCCCTTTCTAATAGGTTCACTTCCTAGTTCCCAGAACCTGTGGAAGTTATCTTTATGACAAAAGGTTCTTTGCAGATGTGATTAAGGATCTTGAGGTGGGGGGTTATCTTGGATTATGCAGAAGGACCAATCTAATCACAGAGGTCATTATAAGAGGGATGTGAAAGGAGTCACAAAGAAGATACAGGATCACAGAAAAAATGTTTAGAATGATGTGCTTTGGAGATGGAGGAGGACCCCAAGTCCAGGGAAAAAGCCCCTAAAAACTGATAAAGGCAAGGAAACAAATTTTCCTCTCAGAACTTCTGGAAGGAGCAGTTCTACTGACTTCTTGACTTTAACCCCTAAGAACTGATTTTGGAATTCTGTCTCCCAGAACTGTAGAAAAATAATTTTTGTTGTTTTAAGCCTCCAAGTTTGTAGTAATTTGTTATAGGAATAATAGGACACTAATACAATATATACCCAAGCATGTCAGTGAAGTCTTAAATATGAAGATTTCTACTCTTCTAACCAACTCTCCCCTCACACAGGAATATCCTGGGATAACTGAGTATGTGTAAAATTAATATTTGTGCAAGAATTCTTTGTGGAGATCATCAGTATTCTGTTTACAAAATATGTGTAATAATGTCTTAGAAAGTCAGGAAGCAGTAGGAAGCGTGAGGGATATCTTGTATAGAAGTCTTTGGGGAACCTCTGAGAATGTGAATAAGCTAAGTCTAGTAGCATAAAGTACTCTTGTAGGCTTTCTGGATTAGGTATTGAATAAATAACTGCTTAAAGTGTATAAATATTTTCATTACTTTCATGAGCCCTCAAATAGCCTAGAAAGTGCCTAGAAACTAAACAATTCATTAATTGGACTGTTTACAAATCCATGAAAAATATGATTATAAGGTAATTATATAAATCATTATTCTACTTTATTAAATCATTATTAACATTAAGTGAAAATGCAAGAGACAAAATTATATGTATAAATTATCTCAACTAAATTATAAACATGTATAGATGAAAGACTAAATGGAAAATGTAACAGTAATTCTCTCTGAGGATTGAGATTATCAGTGACCTGCTTTGCTCCCTAATTATGTACTATTTCTCAAATTATCTAAAATTAGTATGAGTTTTAAGAGTCAGAAATTATGATTCAGTAAAGCATTTAATAAATAATTTAGTTTAATTTGTGCTGCAAATTTCTATATATATACTTGCTTTACAATTAATATTTATATTGAGACTGAAGATAATTACAGAATTTATTTTATTTTATTTACTTTTTAAAAAAAAATTTTTATTTTTTTGTGGTACACGGGGCTCTCACTGTTGTGGCCTCTCCCGTTGCAGAGCACAGGCTCTGGACGCACAGGCTCAGCGGCCATGGCTCACGGGCCTGGTCGCTCCGTGGCATGTGGGATCTTCCCAGACCGGGGCACGAACCCGTGTCCCCTGCATCGGCAGGCGGACTCTCAACCACTGTGCCACCAGGGAAGCCCCAAAATTCATTTTATTAAACAATTTCCATGAAATCAACTTTATAGCCACAAACAATGGACATGTTAGTAGTCCGTATCTAAAGAAAGTTGAGATCACAGGCATCTGAAGAGAAAGTATACAGCAAAATTTTAATAATTAAAATGTACTAAATTCCTGTGTGCCAGATGGGAGAGTCTAAGTATTTCATATAGTCACTTGTTTAATCCTTAGGACAATCCTATGACTGTCACTACCCTTATTTAGCAAATGAGGAAATTGAGGGGCAGAGAGGTTAAGTAATTTATTGAAGGTTTATACAGCACATTAATGATAGAGTCAGGATTCAAACTCTAGCAGTGTAACTGTAGAGATGCATTTTAACCGCCCGTACCTCTTAACTCTAAAATCTTTGCAAGTACAATTTAGAGCAAAAATTTAGAAAAATATTTTTTTTCAATTATGAAATTTTATGATGTACATTAATTTTTGGTGCTTTTGTTTGCATATAAAGTATATAAGAATTGTACAAGAGTTGGTTTTGTTCTTGTCAGTAATAAATTATATAAATCCTATATACATATTTTATATGTACATACATACAAACATACACATAATACATTTATTGTATCTGCTTTTGGCTATTGGTCATCATTTCATAGCAAATGTCATAAAAATATTCTGCATGCACAAATATTCTGCAGAGGTAGAAATATCCTGCAGGCTCCACCTGTTTTGTGAACTAATTCTGTACATGAGTGTGTCCCTGGGGCAACCTTACCCATGCAGTGCAAATCAGTTTCTCAGCCCAAGAATTTTTTTTTTTTTTTCATTTTGAAAAAGCTTTATCTTAAAAGATGCCTTTGGACCCAGCTGAGGTCCCATAATAGATAAGACACAGAAGGAGCTGGAAATGCACTTGAGGCTCTGCCCCTGGATCATCACAGCTGGAGGGTGGTTCTGACTCCTCTGTCTTGATGGATTGTCCAGTCTGTGTGGACTTCATTGGCCCCTAGACAACGGGGATGCTTCACTCTGTGTCTTTGATCTTGAGAATATTCTCTGCATGGCTGAGTTACTGGTTCTGAGCTAAGCTAAAGCAAAAGCAATCTTTTTTTTTTTTAATTTTATTTATTTTTATACAACAGGTTATTAGTTATCTCTGTTATAGATATTAGTGTATATATGTCAATCCCAGTCTCCCAACTCATCCCACCACCTGCCCCCCTGCTTTCCCCCCTTGGTGTCCATAGGTTTGTTCTCTACATCTGTGTCTCTATTTCTGCCTTGCAAACCAGTTCATCTGTACCATTTTTCTAGATTCCACATATATGCGTTAATATACGATATTTGTTTTTCTTTTTCTGACTTCACTCTGTATGACAGTCTCTAGGTACATCCACGTCTCTACAAATGACCCAATTTTGTTCCTTTTTATGGCTGCGTAATATTCCATTGTATATATGTACCACATCTTCTTTATCCATTCGTCTGTCAATGGACATTTAGGTTGCTTCCATGACGTTGCTATTGTAAATAGTGCTGCAGTGAACATTGCGGTCGGTGCATGTGTCTTTTTGAATTATGGTCTTCTCTGGGTATATGCCCAGTAGTGGGATTGCTGGGTCATATGGTAATTCTATTGTTAGTTTTTTAAGGAACCTCCATACTGTTCTCCTTAGTGGCTGTATCAATTTACATTCCCACCAACAGTGCAAGAGGACCTAAGAATTTGAGATTGGAACTCAGTATACATGAGAATTTAAAATCTAAGGACATGTCAGGCCTTTTGAGGCTGCTGTACTTAGAAAACCAGGTACCATCAGTCTGCTGGCAGAGAAAGAATCAAGAGGTGGGTGTGCAGAGAACCAGAGATCAGAGGCTTTTGGGAAGCAGATGGGCTGAGAGTTCTGCACTGCCAATTCCTCCAAACTTGCCCTCTCCCTCCACCTTAAACAGACCTCTGTTTTTTGCTCTAGACTCTCAGAAAGTGACTTAAAATCTTTCGGATAAATACCGCTCTTTCAAGCTGTGTGGGGTTCTCATTGCTTGCATCTAAATGATCCCAGATTGAAACAATTATATTTTGGATAAGAAATGTTTATTTTAAAGAACTATAAAAAGAATTTGAAATAATTGTCTTGCCAGCAATCTTGAGAATTCTACATTCTGTTTTAAACTGTTTTAACAAAAAGTTAAATAATATGTCTAAAGATACCTTAGAGGGGTTTTCTGTTGGCTAGTTCTTATTAAGGAAAGTCACAGGTATATGTTTTGTTTTTAGTACATTTTAACATGTATGTAACAGATAATGAATGGTATTTTCACCCATTGTTTTGAGAGGGGGTGGATTTAGAAGTGCTTTCATTGATGTTATTTTTTAGTGTAATGAAAGGTTTTGTGTCATAAGGGAAACCTGATTTAAAAGATAGATTTTTTTTAGACCTAAGGTTATTTGAGAAGTAGTTTAATACATTTTTATGTACTATATATAAACCTTATTATAGAGGTATAACATTTAGGAATTAAAATTGAAAGAATTTATTTGCTTTATAATGTCCTCTGTAGTTTTCACATCAGAAAATTACATTCATATAGAAAATTAGGAAAATATTAGAAATAAAATGAAAGTCATATACATCCCATTCACAGAGAGATGTGTTTATTTTAAATAATTATTATTTTAGTTATTTAATGTATTTCCCATCAACCTTTATTCCTAAGTAAATGTGTAATCTATTTAATAAATACTGGTATTGTAGAAATTGTTTTAATCATGCTTTTTTCACTTAATATAATTGTGAATGTTTTCTCATATTATTATTTTTTCCTGTACCACATGTTATTAAAAGTTCTTAAAGATTTAATTCTACAAATGCATATAGTTTTGAACATTTATCTGGTCCAAAACTGGTATTAATGCTGCAATTAACATCACTATATATGAAGAACCATCAACATAAGATACTTTGCTTTTAACTGCTTCCACTGTAATTTTTGTTGTTGTTTTGGCAAGTTTTGTCTTGCTAAAAATTGGGAATGTGTATATCAGAATCCTTTGTCTTATCTAATCCTAGGAAAATTCATACCTATTTTAGACCACTGTAATGTTTAATATTTTCCTGAAAATCATGCCATAATGAACATTTACAAAATTTGGCATGGGTTTCTATTTATTTTTATATTTAAAAATATGTTTATTCCCTTACCAATAAGTGTCAAATGCTGTCATCTGGTACAATTTATGGTAGGCTTTAAGATCCTCCTAACCAGATACCCTAATGTTTGCAAAGTAAAAAGATATTAACCATAGTCTACAATTAAAATGAATTTTTTATAAGTATCAGATTACTTTAAAAATAGGCTAAAACATATGGAAAATCACAGCGCATCTAATCCATTCAGTTGCATTTTATACGTGAAACATTGGGACTGTGTACAATAACAAAATAAACTATTGCAAGTGAAAAATTAAATTGATATTAGAACCCTAGTGCCTAAGTTTGGCTTACCTCTTCTTTTTTGTTTCTTGGAAAAGATGATATTCAGTCAGATAAGTTTTATCATGTAGCTATAAACTGAATGTCTTGAGTTTAATTGATAATCTTATGGACTATCAAAGGGAAAGTTGCATGAGCAAAATTGGAGAGAATCTGAGAGGTACTGACATACCTTTATATTTTAAATAATTTAAGTAGTATTTGATGATAATAGACAATCTATAGGACATTCAATACTGGGAATGAATTAAGTTACCTATACTACCATTGAGTACTTTGATCAGGAAAGTATTCAATGGCACTTGTTGGAAGTGCTGTGGTATTGGCAAGTGATACATTTACTTTTTTTTTTTTTTTTTTTTTTATTTGGGGGGGGGGGGGGGGGGGGGGGGGGGGGGGGGCGAACCCGCGTCTCCTGCATCGGCAGGCGGACTCTCAAGCACTGCGCCACCAGGGAAGCCCGATACATTTACTTTTAAACCTGGAACTCAAAAATGGAAACGAATGTTCTACTAAAACAAAGATTGTTAAATGATTTACCCATACTACTGGGCATGCTAAATTATTGATCTTAGGTTGCTCAGGCTAGAAAAAAAGACAGAGCTGTAGCATCGCATATCCATTTTTGTTAAGAAATAAAGCAAGTACCTAGCAATTCATAATGGACTGGAAAGAAGAAAATCTTTTCATGCACTTCAATTCATAATGATCCAGTATTTAAAATAAATTTTGGTGAAAGACTATGATCTTAGTAACTGACCTCAGAAGAGAATGATATCCAATTGCAAAACAAAAGGGGACTCAATGTTGATAATACACTGAAAATGACCAGCAAACAAAGGCAAAGAAAAAGGACTAGGAGTCCAAATTGAACCAGAGTAACAAACCCTGATGCACTTTGGTTAACAACTATCATCTAGTTATTAGTAAAGGAGAATAGAAGTTTATATCAGAATTCCATTAAAGAATATTTATGCTGACTTATAGATGCATAATTTTGTAAAATATTTATATACAGAATTATATGTTTGCATGTGTGTAGACACACACATACGCAGCTCCATAATTTACTTTGCTAAAAAACGTAGAATGTATAAAGCCAGAGTTTTGTTTCACTCATTATCAAGACATTTATTTGTCATTTTCATAAAAACTACAAGTTAAGGAAATATTCCAAGCCTTGTTATATCTGAGAGTTGAGCTGCTTGAAACCCACCTTAGTGAGAAAATCAAGATTCCAGTGTCCAGAGTAAGCAATACTTGTTAAGCTGCAAATTGTGAAGAGTGCTTTATTATGGTGATTGACTCATTAACAAGAACTGTGAGTTCCATGAGAATGGTGAACATTCATTGTTTTTGATCATGCAATGGCCTTCTCGCTTTTTTCAGGAGCTGCATCCCCATATAATTTTGGGGTCTTTATTGTGAGCAGTCTGTGCCCTGTTCTTTGCAAGCATGGCAGACAACTAACCAAAGCCTGGACAAATGGCACTTGTGTTCTGTGACCTCAACTTTTGATTGGAGAGACATAAGCATATGAAAAGAAGTCAGAGCACATTCATTCTAACCACAGTCAGAGTTCAGGAAGCTGACTTTCAATAGCACTGGCATAAAGATGTTAGGGAGTTACTGTCAGAATTATAGATTTTATATCACTCTAATACTAAGCGTGCATTCAATGCCTGACTGTTAATTAGATAGCCTTCAGGAAAATGAACTATTCAAAGAATAAAATAGTAACAACACAGAAAAATGGAGACATAATTAACAAATCCCTAGTTTCAAGGCATTTAAAAATGTTAAATATTTCCTGCCAATTGACATTTTAGTTCAAGAACACTGGAAAGACCCATTATGCAAGCAGATGTTCTGAGCTGGTAACTTTGTAAAAAGCTAATAGGTAAGAAGAGGAAATTTTACTCACTCAGATTGCTTATTAACATTAATGGACAGATTCAAATAATTTTTGTATGATTCTTATAGTTTCAAGTGTTCCTTTTCTCTTCTAAAATAATTCCCCAACTTATCTATTATGTTAGCTAGCTATTTGTGGTGTCTTTAATACTGAATACTTTGAAAACAGTTCTTCTGCCTATTGTGGACTATGAACAACAAAGTGGAGTCACTTATGTCAAAGGGATCAAAAATGAAGCTAGAAGGCCATTAGGGAGATGGAGCCTACACACATCCACCAGTGGATGCAATATAAACTTTTGACCTGGTCATCCTCAGGCCATCTGGAACTCATTTTCTTTACTGACTAGAAACTGCAACTTATCAACCAGTCTGCTACTGACAAGTGACAGTATGCCTGCCGGCACCAATTGTAGTTCTGTAAATGTAACCTCCTATGTAATTTCTCCTGAATGTTTTTGTCTGTTGTCTTTATAAACCTCTGTCATTTTCTACACCCTTCAGAGTATATTTGAGTTGCTTTTTGAATGGTCCCTCCTTAACTGCAATTCTTAAGACTCCAAATACATTCTTTTTTCTTAGTAGTAGTTTTCTGTATTTTTAGTTGACAATACATGGTGTCAGAAGTGGGATACAAAGCAACCTGTGTAGTCTCTGCCTCCCCCCCGCAACCCTGCCTCCAACCTCTGGCAACTCCACAGATTCAAGTAAGGTATCTACAATAATCCATTGTTCCCTATCATTTCCTTGGTGGTCCCAGATTGTGGAATGAACCCTCTGTCTTGGTAGAGGTTCTACTTTATTTGGGTGTCCTCTGTGCTGGCTTCTGCTTTTGGAACTTTGTTTCCCATTTTGACCTGGTGATTAATTACTCTTGGTAAAAGGATAGTTCACTCTCTAAGGGTAGGGCTGTGGAGCAGCCTCCTTCTGGAACTCCTGCTGGTTTTACATATAAGAACTATGGGCCCTGTCCTACGAGTATTTGTCTCACTGGGCTGTAGTATCCAGAATGATTTACAATTAAATTGGCCAAGTTAGGTCTCCTTGAAATTCCTTAATTAGTTTATCTGCACAGACAATTAGAAAAAAGTGTAAGACAAAGCAGCCTGAATGGGAAGCTTATTTCAGTTGGCATTTTGAGCCCTCAAAACAAGTTGCAATTCCAGAATTGCTTCCCTCCAGGATATTAATTCCAAATTATTTGAGGCTAATTCTGAATTGTCTCAGTGACTGACTAAACTAAAAGAAACTTCTAAATATTCTCCTAATGCTCCCCTGCTGCTACTTTCTACTCCTGCCAGTGCTGCACCTGCCTTGCTCCTCTAAGCCCCTTCCCCCTCTGACCTTCTCTTGCCAGACTTCCCTTTTATAACTCCTATCCAGATGATTCTGAAGCCAGTCTAGACCCTCCTGCCCTAACCAAGCCAGTCTACAGCCCTAACCAGAGTCACCAACTTATTTCTTACATTGCCTGGACTAAAGCTGAACTCCATGTAATTGCTAAGGACTTCCTAAGCCCCAAGGAAGATCCAGTGGGTTTTTGCACAGGAATTCCTTCTTACGGTTCGGACTTATGAGCCAGGATTTTCTGATCTTTATCAACTTATCTACATATTAGTAGGGAAGGTCTTGCTAAAAAATGGATTTTGTTAGGTGGTGGGGATGAACCAAATATTTTTACCTGTAAGAGACAAACTGCTATGCATGAGCCTCTAAATTAACAAAACAGCTTCATGATAAAATTTCTGAGGGCTTCTCTCAAATTATTGACTGAAAAAAAATCCAGAAGTTATTCAAAAACCTGATGAATCCGTCTTTATTATAATACAATTGAGAAAGGCTTTAAACACTATTCTGGCATAGATAAAATTAATGATAAAACCTCAACACTTTTAAATTCTTCCCTTGAAGGTTTATAGGAAGATCTTGGACAACAAATTAGAAAATTATGCCTTAATTGGGCCACCATGCAACCTCATGATTTAGTAAACTATGTTGAACTGCTCTCCTACACTTGATCTTAGCCAAAAGGCCAAGAAGTGATTGAACTGCTCTCCTGAGCTATTCAGGATACAAAAAAGAAAGCTGAAAAAGCTTGAAATGCTCAAGTTCAGGCAACCCAAATAATGCATTTACAACTACAACTTTCTGCTAAATCAAACCCTCATTGTCCCCAAAATAAATGACAAATAAAGGAGGTTTGCAATTACTGTAAAAGTCTTAGCCAATAGAAAAAAGACTGTTTCAAACTTAAACAATTACTGGAAAATCAATAGTCTAAAAATGACAGGCATTCTCACAAGTTCCTACCTGGCTGTTCTCAACAATAGGGCTTCTCCCAGGACAAGGGGGAGTTTCCCCATGCTCCTAACAAATTCTTTGGGAAAAATTGACTTAACCATTGGGAATGAGGTTACTAAGACCTTGGTAAATATAGGGGCCACCTTGTCATTTCTTAACCCCATCAACCTGTCTGTTCCCCTTCCTTGGAATACTGAAACTGTGAAAATGGCAGCAGTATCTAACAAACCAGTGACTGTTTTCAAGTCTCTTCCAGTCCCTTTTCAATTAGAGACTACTGAAGAGACTCATCCATTTCTCTTAGTCCCTTCTGTCCCCATCCACCTATTGGAGAGAGATTTCTTAGAGGCTCATAAAGCCTACATTTCCTTCTTTCAAAAGGGGGAAATATTTTTACACATTGAAGGAGACCCCGATTCTCACAATTCTCTAGGAGACTCATCTATTAAAATTCCAGTTTTCTTAGTCTCTATGGCTGATTCTAACCCTTTCTTAGATACCATCCTTGATGGTCTGGTCTAAGAACGCTATTGACATTGGTTACATTTACTCTATAACACCCATAAAGATTCAGGTAGATGAAAGAAAGCCTCTGCTAAATATTCACCAGTATCCCATGAATGCAGAAGCTATTCAAGGATTCAAACCCATAGTTAAGAATATATTAAACAAGGTTTGATTGTTCCATGTAGAAGCTGTTTTACCACTCTCATCCTCTCTTAAGTTTGTTCAGGACTTAAGAGCCATTGACACAGTTATACCCCGATGCCCAGTTGTGTCAAATCCTCATACCCTACTTTCAGCCATACCTCCAAAGAGCACAACCTTTACAGTGATAGACCTCCATAGTGCCTTCTTTAGCATCCCTGTTGACCCTGAGAGTCAATACTTGTTTGCCTTTACCTGGGAAAACCAACAATTCACTTGGACTGTTATACCTCAAGGCTACACTGAAAGCCAAACTTATATTTTGCAAATTTTAAAGGCTGATACTGCTGTCACCATCCCTCAAAAATCTTCCCTTTTATAATATGTGGATGATCTTCTTTTCTGCTCTCCTTCAGAGGAAGCATCCTTGGAGGATAGCCTCCAGTACCTCTGAGAACTAGCAAAAAAGGACACAAGTTGTCAAAAAAAAAAAACTCCACTTTTGTAAACATAAAGTCAAATATTTAGGCCATTTAATTACTGAGCAAGATCTCCTTTTAGATCCAGATATGTTTCAGAGTATTTGAACTTTTCCTTGCCCCAAAACCAAAAGATAACTCAGAGATTTTTTAGGACTGGCAGGACACCGTAGAAACTGCATCTCCAATTTTTCTGCCATAACTCAGCCCTTATACTGCCTCCTTATGGCTAATCAGACCAAACCTCTTATTTGGACAAAAGAAATTCAAGGAGCTTTTACCTTATTAAAGGCAGCCTTCATTACCCATCTGCCTTAGGTCACCTTAATTAACAACTGCTCTTTTTTCTTTTTTGTCCCTGAAAGAAAAGGAAATACCCTCAGTGTACTTAGTCAATGCCATGGGGACCACCGTAAACCTATAGGATATTACAGTCAACAAATAAACCCAGTAGCTAAAGGTCTTCTGTCTTGCATGAGAGCCATTGTGGCCACTGCCAGTTTATTACAACATGTAGAAGAAATTATAATGGGGTCTCCACTGACCATTTATGTACCTTATTGCATGGAAGTCTTGCTTAATTCTCACCATACTCAGCATCTTTCCACTAGCAGACTAACAACCTGTGAATTCTGCTACTGTTTCCTTTTAATGTGACTATGCCCCACTGCAATACCCTGAATCCCACTACCCTTCTACACTCTCCAGTGGATGAAGCCCCTCATGGCTGATGCTGACTGACCAACTCCTGATGATATGCAGGAGAAGCCTCTTGAAAACACTGAACCGATCTAGTTTACTGATGGTTCCTATTTAAAAGATAGTAGTCAGGACTATGGTACTGGGACAAAAACAGAAATATAGATCAATGGAACAAGATAGAAAGCCCAGAGATAAACCCACCCACATCTGGTCACCTTATATTTGACAAAGGAGGCAAGAATATACAATGGAGAAAGAACAGCCTCTTCAGTAAGTGGTGCTGGGGCTTCCCTGGTGGCACAGTGGTTGAAAGTTCGCCTGCCAGTGCAGGGGACACGGGTTCATGCCCCAGTCCGGGAAGATCCCACATGCCGCGGAGCGGCTGGGCCCGTGAACCATGGCCGCTGAGCCTGCGCATCCGGAACCTGTGTTCTGCAACCGGAGAAGCCACAGCAGTGAGAGGCCTGCGTACCGAAAAAAAACAAAAAAAAGTGGTGCTGGGAAAACTGTACAGCTACGTGTAAAAGAATGAAATTAGAACACTTCCTAACACCATACACAAAAATAAACTCAAAATGGATTAAAAACCTAAATGTAAGGCCAGACACTGTAAAACTCTTAGAGGAAAACATAGGAAGAACAACACTGTTTGACATAAATCACAGCAATATCTTTTTTGACCCATTTCCTAGAGTAATGGAAATAAAAACAAAAATAAACAAATGGGATCTAATGAAACTTAAAAGCTTTTGCACAGCAAAGGAAACCATAAACAAGATGAAAAGACAGCCCTCAGAATGGGAGAAAATATTTGCAAATGAAGCAACAGACAAAGGACTAATCTCCAAAATATATAAACAGCTTATGCAGCTCAATATAAAAAAAAAGAAACAACCCAATCAAAAAATGGACAGAAGACCTAAATAGCCATTTCTCCAAAGAAAACATACAGATGGCCAAAAGTACATGTAAAGCTGCTCAACATCACTAATTATTAGAGAAATGCAAATCAAAACTACAATGAGGTATCACCTCACACTGGTTAGAATGGGCATCATCAGAAAATCTACAAACAATAAATGCTGGAGAGGGTGTGGAGAAAAGGGAACCCTCTTGCACTGTTGGTAGGAATGTAAATTGATACAGCCACTATGGAGAACAGTATGGAGGTTACTCAAAAAACTAAATATAGAATTACCATATTATCCAGCAATCCCACTGCTGGGTATATATCTGGGGAAAAACATGGTTCAAAAGGATACATGCATCCCAATGTTCACTGTAGCTCTGTTTAAAATAGCCAAGACATGGAAACAACCTAAATGTCCATCGACAGATGAATGGATAAAGAAGATGTGGCACATATATACAATGGAATATTACTCAGCCATAAAAAGGAACAAAATTGGGTCATTTGTAGAGATGTGAATGGACCTAGAGACTGTCATACAGAGTGAAGTAAGTCAGAAAGAGAAAAACAAATATCATATATTAACGCATGTATGTGGAATCTAGAAAAATGGTACAGATGAACTGGTTTGCAAGGCAGTAATAGAGACACAGATATATGGAACAAACGTATGGACACCAAGTGGGGGAAGGGGAGGAAGGATGAATTAGGAGATTGGGACTGACATATACACTAATATGTATAAAATAGATAACCAATGAGAACCTGCTGTATAGCACACAGGGAACTCCACTGTACAATAGAAACTAACACAACATTGTAAAACAACTATAACCCAATTAAACAAAAAGAAATAAATAAATGAGAGAAAGTGTGCATAAATGATTTACCAATTTGACTCCTATGAATTAAATTTCCAGTTTATTTCTTACTACTCACATCCTTTATAGGACAATCAATTCCTTTCTTCTTTGACATGACTTTGTTGAAGTTTCTTGTGCCTGTGTAACTTTTTATATAAATCAGAAAACAGAGTTGAATTGAAAGAGACTTATCAGGAGTCAGAGATTCTCTACTACAAATAGTGGCATTACCTTGTGCAAATGACTTCTTATATCTGGGCCTCTGAAATGACATCAAATAACAGTGCTACCAGCCTCTTTAAGACTATTTTGAAGGCCAACCTAAATAATGTGTAGAAAAGTTTTTAAAAGAATAACGTACACAAATAAAATATTTTTTAAAATAAAAAATAAAAGATGAGTCTGGTTGCTGCTGAGCCGGCTATTCTATAGTATTTTTAACTGAAGTTGAAGTGTCTGGTGACACCACACCAGAAGCTACTTTTGCACAACATGTAGAACCTTATGCATTAATTTGAGTGTGATTTTTAGCAAAAATACAACTATTAATATATATACTGACAGTAGGTACACTTTTGGTGTTGCCCATGATTTTGGCATACTTTGGAAACAAAGAGGTTTTTACCTCCTGAGGACAGGAACTCACAACAGTTCTTATGTGGTAAGACTCTTAGATGCCATGCAACTGCCTAAATCCTTGGCAGTAATTAAAACTCATGGACAGTTTTAAAAATTAAAACTCAACAGACATGGAGGAAAGTAAAGGAAACCATTTGGCTGACACTGCTGCCAAAATAGCAGCCCTCCAAAAGTCCAAAATCATAACTTGTTTACCTGTAAATTCAGAATGTGAATTAATTACTAAAATATTAGAAGCAAAACAACTCTCCATTTGGAAAGGTTGAAAAAATTGGATCAAACAAGATTTTACACATGACTCCAAGAGAAACCTTTGGTTAGGACCAAATGGTAGACCTGTTCTCTGTAAATGTTTGTAAAAATTTATCCTAGAATATATTCATAATCTGATTCACTAGAACACTAATATCATGGTTCAATGGGGAAAACAATTTTTTTTCCAGTCTAAAGAACATAGTTTTATATTTTCACAAAAAATAAAACACCTCACCTTGGTTCCCAGTACAGAGAAACCATTGAAAACCGTCTCTTAAAAGGGCTTGCCACATATACCAAAGTTGTCAAGTTTGTCCTAAACGTAACCCAGGAAAACCCATCCAACTTCCATGGGTTATTTTTCCTTACCCTCCAGACCTTTTGAGGTGTGACAAATGGGTTTTATCCAGTTGCCACCATCTCAGGGTTATAAATATGAATTGGTAATGATTTGTATGTTTTCTCATTGGATGGAAGATTTTCCTTGTCACAAAGCCATGGCCACAGCAGTAATTAAAGTCTTACTGGGAAAAGTTATTCCCACTTGAGGAATACCCTCTGAACTCCACAGTGAAAGAGGTTCCCATTTTACTGGACAAGTGAGTCAATCAGTTTGTAAAATTTGGCCTTCTTTACAACATTTCCATGTGCCTACCATCTCCAGTCGTCAGGACTGGTGGAACACCCTAATGGAATTATAAAAGTTCAGTTAGCTAAATTTGTTGAGTCATTTAAGCTGTCTTGGCCTAGAGCACTGCCTTTAGTTTTACTTAACCTGAGATATATTCCCTTTGGGAAAATTAGGTTAACACCATTTGAAACCTTTACTGGCAGACCCATGAGATTAGATGAAGGTGTGTATGAACATGTTAAAAGGAAACCTCTTACCCTACTATATGGAACTTGTCAAGGCCTTAAAGTTAACTCACAGCTTATAGGGCAATCTTTCCACGCTGTGCTCCTGGGAGATAAAGACATACAGCACCATGGTCTCCAACCTGGAGGCTATGTCTATTGGAAATGACATCTTCATAATGATGCCCTCCAACCTTGTTGGAAGGGACTTTACCAGGTATTGTTAACTAACTCTTGCACCACTAAACCAAGGGACCTTGACTCATAGATTCATGTTTTTCATTTAAAGAAGGTGCCACCTCCTACTTGGACTTCACAATCATCTAGAGGCCTGAAACTAAAATTAACCAGACAAAAGCCAGGATAATGAAGCAGATGATACCTTGTGGATAGCTTTCCCAAGATTTGGGACTAGGACTGTATAATCCTTCTTTTTATTTCCCTCTTTCCACATACCAATGCTTTTGATTCAAATGTTTTTCTCCCTTGGGCACAGTCATATTCGAATTTAAAAAATGAATCCAACTGTTGAATTTGTGGACAATTGCTCTTGTTCAGTACTTCTGGGCTACCTTGGTTAATATCTCCACTGTAAGGATGCAACTGATGAGCTTTAGGATATTTCATTTTAGAGGAAAGAAATGCCAGTGGAACTTCAGAAACTGGAGCTATCACTTTGGAACCCACATGAATGGCCCATCAACCAAACCTTAAATGACTCTGGACATCGGTATTTGTTTTGTCTTAGGGTTACCAAGGTCCAATCTCAGGGAAGAACTAAACCAGAATTGAAAAATGTCACGTTTTATATTTTAGGGGATACCATTCCCCAATATAAGGCAAGTTCATATGGTTAACTCTGGGTTATGGACATCTAAATACCAAAGCCCCTTTATGTTGGGAACAGTTTAACCATATATAAATGAACTCATTGAGTAATTCCTGACACCTTGGATGGGCACCACATGTTTCTTAATACATATTGCTGGAAAGACCAATATTATATGATGATGGTTTGGATATGAGATGTGAGAGAAAGGGAAGATTCAAAGATGCCATGATAAGTTTTTAGTGTGAGCAACTTGGTAATTGGTGTGCTATTTATTAAATTGGAAAAACTGAAGGAGGAATGGGGTTGGTGGGAAGGATTGAGAATTTGTTTTACATAGCTTAAGTTTGAGATGCTTTTTAAACATCTAAATAGGTTCAAGTGTTGGGAGAGTGAGAATAAAATAAATTGGTGTTAAAGATGTAAATTTGGGAGCTATCAGAAAATAGGTGGTATCTAAACCCTTAAGATTTGTTGACATCACTTAAGGAATAAGAAAAGAGAAGTTTAATCATTCAGCTCTGGATGCTTCCAAAATTCTCATTCAAATAGAGGTAATAGAGTGGGAAATTGATGCTGATAAGGTAGGAGCAAATCTAAAGATGTGTGGAGTTCTGGAATGCAAGTAAAAAAAAGAATTTCGAGAAAGAGAGAATGATCAACATGTGTCAGATGCTGCAGAGGGATCAAGGAAAATGAGGACTGAGAATTATTCATTGATACTTGGCAAGGTGTAAATCATGAGTGTTTTCACAGGGAAAATTTTTATGGAGTGGTGAGGATGAAACCTTATTGGAAGGAATTAAAAAGAGAGAATGAGAAGTAAGATAAGTCAGAATATTCAGCTGTTTGGAATTTTGCCAGCCTGTTAACTGCCTTCTACTTTACATTAACATTTACTTTATTCCTTACTTTACTTTCAGTCCACCATATGATCACAGTTTCCAACCAGTTTTAATTAGCTTGCTATCTTGCGTTTTCATTTGAATACTCAAAAACCCCCAAATCTTGTCCAATATAACTACCATTTTTTATTTCTATATTCAGACAGATGAGCCCTACTGAAGGAAGCCACAGACTTAACATAGGCTGGTGCCTTGAAAAATTCATATCATCAATACCATCATTCTCCCTGTGTTCTTCTGGTTATTTTTCTCTCCTATTCCACACATGTATAATTTACTTGGTCTACACATATTCTTTCCTTTTATAATCCTCTCATGAGAAACAAGTGTCCCTTCTCATAATTCATCTGTCTCAGTCTTACATAGCCATTCCTTCCACCTCCTCAGTAATCTTGCCCCATTAATTATCTTTTGCCTGTATCTTCAAAGCCACTCTCCTCACTGGTTCTCTTCTATCAGCATTTAAATATTCTAAGTTGCTTTCCAACATAAACGAAATATTTCACCATCTCTCTTTCTACTCCAGTCTTTCACTTGCCTCACAACAATGACTAAATTTCTTTAAAGTATTTTCTCCACTCATTATTTTCTCCACTCATTATGGCCGTATTTTCCCTCCCATTTCCTAGTCGGGTTTCTGAAATCACTTCCTGGAACCCACTTTCATTTTCACCACTACATTAAAACGTTCTTGTGATTGTAACCAGCAACTTTACTAAATACCATGGGCACTTTGGAAACCTAATCTAATTTGAGATTTTCCCTACCACTTGACACTGTTGAATAGTTACTCTTAGTGAAATGTTCTCCTTCATTGGCTCTTGTAATTCACACAGTTTGTTTTCCACCTATCTTTCTGGCTGCTCTAACTAGACATCATAACTGGCCCTTTCTCCTTTTAAAAAAAAATATATTACATATTGGTGTTTTATAGGGTTCCACCTGAGTTTGCCTTCTTTTATCCCTTTGTTTATTTACTATTGCTATATGACCTCATCAACTCCCATGACTTTAATGATCATTTCTAGGCCACCTCACAAATGCATCTTCCCAGACATGTACATCCAATAGCCCCCTTGGCCCCACTTGGCTGTTCCTCTGACAAATTAAGCTCAACAAGAACATTATCTTGTCCATTGAAACCTGCCTCTCCTCCAAGGTCCTCTGTCAGTTACTGAAGCCACCATGCATCCAAATGCTTAGTAAGGAAAATTGGGTAAAAAATATTCCCATTGTTCATTCTCACGCCTATTCAACCAAGTCCTATCGATGCTATAACACCTTTAAATCTCCTGGTTTGTACAATTCCACCCATCCCCTGTGGAGCTACCCCAGTTGAAGAATGCTGTTATCTCTCCCCTGGATTTCTTCAACAGCTCTCTAACTCAATTCCCGGCTTTCAGTCTCAACCCTTCCATTTATTTGTCATGCAAATATGATGCCATTACTCTGTTTCACTGTCTTTCATTTTTTTCTTGGTAAATGTCAAACCTCTTTGAGCTTTATATATTCAGTTTAATTGGGGGGAGGAGCTGGGATTGGCTTTTCCCCTTCATCTCTTATTCTTCCAGAATCTGGCTATATCTTACTTATCTTTGAAATATCAGCTAAGATGTCATTATTTCCTGGGTATTTCTCACTTCTCAAAATTTGAATTTATTCCCTTTGTAGCACGTATCATAGTGAATTGCGTAAGTCATATATGATGAGTTTCTTTAGGCTGTTTACAATGAAGTTATAGTGACATTAATATACATTTCTTGTTTCTGCCCAACACTTGTACCCATAGAAACTCTCCTGCTCATTCTTCTCTCATAAATGAGTCAGTGCATCAGTCAGCAAATATTTTTTGGAAGACCCACTATGAGAACAGGCAATACTTGAAGCTCTAGGAATAGAGAAGCGAAGAAGATGGAATGCCTACGGGATTATGGGACACTCAGTAAGCACACAGACATGTGCATAATTTCAGGTACAGCTGAATGCTAAGAGCAGTCAGACAAGAAAATGAGAGGGTGTTATTTTAGTTTAGGGTATTGTGAATTGAGGCCTGAATGGTGAGGAGAGGGCAACCATACAATGATTTGGAGGAAGACAATTCCAAGCCAAAAGAACACACTAGTATCTTGGCATGAGAACAAGGCAGGCATATTTGAAGGCAGAAAGGAAACTCTCATGACAGCAACATTAGTCATAGGGGTAAAAAAGAGGTGTACAGAGAGGTATTCAGGCCATGTCATGCAGAGCCTTATAGTCAGGGAAAGAATTTGGACATTATTCTGGTTGCAGTGAGAAACCATCGAGGGCTTTGGGCTGGACAGTGATCTAGTTTGATCCAGTTCATTAGTTTCTGTGGAGTAAGGGGCCCCCATGTTCTCATACGCTAACCTCTCCCATATAGTCAATGTGTGGGTAAAACTCTTAAGTCTTTGTGAGCCTTCAAAATGAAACAGCTGAAAGACTTTGAATTTCTAATCGCTTCTCAAAAACGGACTCTTTTTTTGTTATATGTTAATGGACTCCTGCCCTCTAGGAGTGAATGTGGGGTAATGGCACAGGGAACCTCACAGGTTTCACCAGTGTTAGTCTAGTGCTTCTTCACAGGCCCTCATCGCTTTGAAGCTGGAACTGTGACTTGTTCAGCATTTTATCCCCAGGCCTAGCACTGTACCTGAATAGGACTCAACTACTCTTTGCTGAAGGAAGGAGAATCTGTGGAAGTAGAATGGTGGGAAATTTTAATGTCTCTCCATAGGACTCTTGGATCTTCATGGTGGTTCATATTTGTACGCCCCAGTGACCATCACCCATTTCCTGGCAAGAGTGGTCACAGCTCATTACAGTCTCTTAACATTCAGGACAAATTACCATATCTCCTTGGAAGATTTGAGCTTTCATTTTCTGAACCAGAACTAGGTAACTACTTGCTTTTGTTTGTATATACTTAGATCTCATTGCAGGGAAAAAAAAATAAAACAAAACACACCAAACCTAGAACTAATTAAAATGAACTTGAAGATTGGATGTGTTTTCAAGATTGGATGTTTTTTCATTTGAATTTAGAAAAGCGAGTGACAGGATCTAGTGTTATAGGATAGGATGGTGATTGACAGTAATGAGTAACAATTCGGAAAAGAGAAACATATTGCTAGAGTCACAAAACCTCTTATGTCCCAAACGTTTTCCTTCTTTTAAAAATTGGCCCTTTTTGCATTATCTTTTTTTGTAAGAAGAGTTGTAGCTGCCATTCTTAGCTCAGTTTCTTTTGCATTCATGCTCATGAAAAATCAGAACTGCAAAGCACAAAAGCTCTACATTTATATGTTCAGATGGATGAAAGGCTGAAATCCCAAACACAGAAAGATATTGACAGCTCTGACAGACCCATCTCTGGCTTTAGCAGTCAAAGATGGTTGCATGGAAACACTAACAGTCAAAGATAACTCCTTTTGTTACAGAAAAATAATGAGGAGATGAATTGAAAGGCTTTGGGGCCCAACTGAGTATCACCAAGATTCTTCTAAAGTTTTGAACCTGACATTTTGTCTACTAATTTTCATTCTAAAATTTTTCAAAATGAGCCTCAGAGAAATTTGCTTCACAGCTTGCTAATTTAGAGTAGAAAACCATGACTTCTTCACAATGGTACTTTAAAACAATTTAATTATAATTTTTCCTGCTGTGATTGATACCCTGAGTCTTACCTTAACTTTGTCACCACCTTTCTAGATGGAGTGCAGAGAGTTTCAAATCAGCTTTTCAGTTCACTTTCTCAACTCTACTCCCATCACTGTCATAGAGAGAGTATTTCTGCAACAGAACTCTCATTTTTTTGCAGTGATACTTTATGCCATAGTTTGATTAAAACAGAAAACAGGATGGCTAAAGACTTAACGGCAATTTTTAAGATTCTGGATGTAGGCTCAGAGTTATAGTTCTGTGAAACCATCAAACTGACTACTTAGAAAAGATTTTTAAAAGTGGTTATTTAATGGAATTTTTTATGTTCTAGTGAGATATATTGGTAGCCTATAGCAAGCTTTGTTTCTCAAAAAGTTTGACTTGTTTGAAAAAAATGGACATTGTCACAGCTTAAGAAGGATTGAAATTCAGCAGAACTCATTTCCCCATATCTATAAATAACTGTTTATTGAAATCTACTCTCTTACAAATTCTATTTCCTTTCTACCTACAAAGCTCTGCCTGAAAAGTGCCTGTCTTTCATTAATATTCATTGGAATTATTTAGTTCCCTAATTTTTTTTTCTGTTTCTTTCTCTGTTCTCAAAGCATACTGTTGCACCTTGAGGGAACTAAGAGTCATTAATTTTTGAGCTACCTTTGAAATTTAAGCTGCTATGTGCACTTTCCCCAAACTGATTCTGTGACTTGTTTTTTATTGGCTCAAACTGAGCTTACTTCAACAGAAAACAACAGTCTAAATGATGACATTTGTTTAATGAGTTAGCATTTCAGAAGGTAAATAAAACCTGACACCGTGTACTCCCCACGCTGGCCCTCATTCTTATAAAAAAAGGCCTGAAAAATTGTACAGTTCTAAGCTGCTTTTAAAGTGTAGCAACGTACTGTGGTATAATTTTCAAATTAATTGATATAAATCTGTATTTTTAATTCAACTATGTTTATCAGATATTAAGTTTACTTGATCTAACCCTCACAGGAGTCCTAGTGTAGGGTGAATTACAGTAATGAGACGGAATCATTTAAGTGCGAGAACTCTAGGAGGTTTCATTGGCTGCTTGGCATATCCCACATAACAGGAATCACACTTAAGGAAAGAGAAGTTTCATGGCAATTTTGTAAGGTCCCCAATTATACTGATTTCCCTAATCTTCTTCCTTTAATTATATCTGTCCTCTGAATACAATAATCACAATTATGTGGAGGGCATATGCTCAGTAGAAGGAGTCAGAGCTAATATCACCCATGGGAGATCACCGGCTGTCACGATCTGACTGCCTTCACTTACTCTTGCAAACGGGCAGGTGGAGTGTAGTTCTGTCTCTAAGAGCATGGCTTCTGAGTTTGAACTGAGTTTGAACTCAGGCTTTACCATGGGTTGCCTGGATGACCTTGGAAAATAAATACTTTCCTCTGTGCCACAGGTTCCTTAGTAAAATAAGGGATAATTATAGAGTCTACCTCATAGAGTTTTTTAAAAATTATTTTATTTATTTATTTATTTTTGGCTGCGTTGGGTCTTTGTTGCTGCGCGTGGGCAGCGAGCAGGGGGCTACTCTTGTTGCGGTGCACGGACTTCTCATTGCGGTGGCTTCTCTTGTTGCAGAGCACGGGCTCTAGGCACACAGGCTTCAGTAGTCGTGGCACATGGGCTCAGTAGTTGTGGCTCACGGGCTCTAGAGCGCAGTCTTATTGGTTGTGGTGCACGGGCTTAGTTGCTTCATGGCAGGTGGGATCTTCCCGGACCAGGGCTCGAACCCGTGTTCCCTACATGAGCAGGCGGATTCTCAACCACTGCCCCACCAGGGAAGCCCCCTCATAGAGTTCTGTGTGGACTAGATCAGTTAATATAGGTCAAAGCACAAAACAGTGCCTGGTCTGTATTGATCCTGTCTTCATATTTGTTCTTTATTATCGATCTTTTTTTTTTTTTTTTTTTTTTTTGCGGTACGCGGGCCTCTCACTGTTGTGGCATCTCCCGTTGCGGAGCACAGGCTCTGGACACGCAGGCTCACCGGCCATGGCTCAAGGGCCCAGCTGCTCCGCGGCATGTGGGATCTTCCCGGACCGGGACATGAACCCGTGTCCCCTGCATTGGCAGGCGGACTCTCAACCACTGCGCCACCAGGGAAGCCCTATTGATCCTTTTGATATTTCATTCATCCTGAATTTTTTGCATTGATATTACTTCTTTAATACATTAAAAGATTATTTATTTACTTAGTGAGATTTTTGCCCTCGCTTAAAGTTTGCACCCAAGGTGAGTGCCTTGCTCATCTCATCCTAATCCTGGTCCTGTCCTTAAATCATTACCATTACTAGCTTTCTTGATGCCCCTGGTCCAGTTTGAAAAATTCTCATTTATTTTGTTTTAAATATTGTAATTATTATACAACCACTATGGAAAACAGTATGGAGTTTCCTTAAGAAACTAAAAATAGAACTACCATATGACCCAGCAATCCCACTAGTAGGCATATACCCTGAGAAAAGCATAATTCAAAAAGACACATGCACCCCAATGTTCATTGCAGCACTGTTTGCAATAGCCAGGACATGGAACCAACCTAAATGTCCATCGACAGAGGAATGGGTAAAGAAGGTGTGTGGGGCTTCCCTGGTGGTGCAGTGGTTGAGAGTCCGCCTGCCGACGCAGGGAACAGGGGTTTGTGCCCCGGTCCGGGAAGATCCCACATGCCGTGGAGCGGCTGGGCCTGTGAGCCATGGCCACTGAGCCTGCGTGTCTGGAGCCTGTGCTCTGCAATGGGAGAGGCCACAACAGTGAGAGGCCCACGTACCACAAAAAAAAAAAAAAAAAAAAAAAAAAAAGTGTGTACATGTATACAAAGGAATATTACTCAGCCCTAAAAAGGAATGAAATTGGGTCATTTGTAGAGACGTGGATGGACCTACAGAGTGTCATACAGAGTGAAGTAAGTCAGAAAGAAAAACAAAACATTGTATATTAATGCGTATATGTGGAATCTAGAAAAATGGTATAGATGATGATGTTATTTGCAAAGCAGAAATAGAGACACAGACGTAGAGAACAAATGTATGGATACCAAGGGGGAAGGAGGGGCTGGGAGGAATTGGGAGATGGGGTTGACATATATACACTATTGATACTATGTATAAAATAGACAACTAATGAAAATATACTGTATAGCACAGGGAACTCTACTTAATGCACTGTGGAGACCTAAATGGGAAGGAAATCCAAAAGAGAGGGATATATGTATATGTATGGCTGATTCATTTTGCTATACAGTAGAAACTAACACAACATTGTAAAGCAACTATACTCCAATAAAAATTAATAAAAATATTTTAATTATAAAATACATAGTACATGTAGAAAAAAATATATATGTGATTTAACACAAAGCAAATAAATGCTCATGCAGTGATCACCCAGATCAAAAACTAGAACATTGCCAGCATCTCATACCCCACCCCGTATTGTCCATAGTAATCCTTTTCTCTTTCTAAAAGATAAACTCCTTCTAAATGGCAATTGCTTCCTTGATTTGATAGTTGTCCATCTAAGCATGCATTCTCAAGTGTTATAATTTACACTTGCCTGTTTTTAAAATTTATACAAATAGAATGGTGCCCATATGCTATGTAGTCTTTCCTGTCTGGCTTCTCTTACTCAACGTTAGCCTATGAAATTTATTCATGTTGTTGCACATAGTTGTAGTTTGTTCAGTTTCTTTACTGAACAGTAATCCAGTGTATAAATATACCACAATTTTTCCATTCTACTGTTCATGAGTATTGGGTTTGTTTTCAGTGTTTGGCTATTACTAACAATACTGCTAGGACCACTTTTATAGAAATCTCTTGTGGCACATATGGTACATGTGTTTGCATTTATATTGGGTATGTGCTTCAGAGTAGAATTAGTAATAATACTGCTTTGCCAAAGTGACTTTATAGGTTTTTAGCTATTAAACTCACTTGTTAATTCTAATAGTTTATCTGCAGATTATTGTATATTTTCTATGTGCACACTCATGTCAGTGATGATTAATGACAGCTATATTTCTTCCTTTCAAATCTTTTAACATTATATTATTTATTTCCTTATTATTTATTATATGCTCCAGTACAATATTAAATAGAAATGTCTGTGTTTTATTCCCACTTTTGCAAGGAAAACTTTCAACATTTCACAGTTAGATGAGTTGGTTGATGTAGGTTTTGTGTAATGGTCATTTGTTAGATTAAAGAAGATTCTTAATATTATAAACACCCACACATACATCAAAGAATATTGTATTACATAAAATAATTTTTTCTATATTTGTTGAGATGATCATATACTTTTTCTCCTTTATTTGGTTACAAATTATATCAATGATTTTCAAATGTTAAACCAAATTTATATTCCTGGAATCAATCCACATGGGATATGGATGTATTATCCTTTTATATATTGCTGGGTTGGTTTATTAATTTTTGTTTAGAATTTTCACATCTATATTTATAAAGAAATTGGCTAACTTGTAAATTTTCTTTCTTGTAATGTTCATGTCTGGTTTGATATCATGGTTATCATGAAATTTTTTGTACATAAAAGTCACCTGTTAGTCTCAGCTGATGCATCTTTTAAGGTAAACTTTCTAGTCTTCTCTTGCTATATTTAAAACTATTTTTCTATTTTTATCTCTGGTTTTACTGATGTGCCTGAGAGTGGTTTATTTACTTTTTTTTTCAGGAAATAACTTTTTATTTCATATTGAAGCATAGTTGATTAACAATGTGGTGTTAGTTTCAGGTGTACAGCAAAGTGATTCAGTTACATATACATGTATCTATTCTTTTTCAAATTCTTTTCCCATTTAGGTAGTTACAAAATATTGAGCAGAGTTCCCTGTGCTATACACTAGGTCCTATTACTCAGCCATTAAAGAGAGTGGTTTATTTGCATTCATTCTGCCTGAGGTTCTTCAAGCTTCTTGAATTTATGGCTTGATGACATTCTTCAAATTTGGAAAGTTATCAGTCATTATCTTTTATAATATTATCTGTCTTTTGAGCCATTTGTACACCTGATAGACATTCTCTCAGTCATCATTGTCTTATACACCATCATTTATGTTTTCCAGTCTTTTCTCCAGACTTCAGCCTTTGGCTGTGCCTAATCTGCTCTAAAACCTATCAAATGAGTCCTTAGTTTCAGTTACTGTGTTTTTTCAGTTCTTTGGTTTCCATTTTTATAGTTATTTGTTCTCTTTCAAAATTCTCCATCTTGTCTTTTATCTCCTTGAACATAGTAAACACAATTATCTTAAAATCAATATCTGATATCTCTAATATCAGAGGATTTTGTAGACTTTTACTGATGCCTGTTGTTTCTGCTTCTGCTGGTTCGTGCTGTCTTCTGTCTCTTTGCCTGGATATTTTTAACTGTGTCTTCCAACTATCTTTGCAAACACTTGGTAGAAATAACCTATGCCCTAGGATATTACTTTCTTCCAGAAAGGATTTATTACTTATTATTACTTTGGCCAGGTATCTTGGGGAAATAGCTTTTCAGAATTATCTTAATATAATTTTTAGATTTAATATTATATGAGGCTGAGCTGCAGTCCCTGTGGAAGACTATTTTGGATTCACCCTTTGGTGAATTTTGGATTCACAGGTACAGCCTTTCAGTGAGGGGTGTTCATCAAGTCTGTTTTCTTTCGTGAGAGCCTGTGCTCCAAATCTCCATTTTCCTAGTGCCTGAAGACTGTCAAAAGTGGAGCTCAGCCTTAGCTTCAGTTACCCCTTCTGAAATAACACATAACCTCAAGGAAAGAGAAGCTCATAAACTGAGCCTCTATCCTCACTGTATGATACCAATCTTCATTGTTTTATTAGTTCTAAAATATAGGCTTTTAAAAATACTTTGTCCAGCTTTTCTTGTTGTCTTGGTGGGAGAATTGGTACAAATTACCTCATCTGACATTACTAGAAGTGGAATTACTTTTCATATATAAACCCATTATACCAGATAAGGAAGAAAACCACTGAAACTGAATCCAATTTCTTGAGGCATGTTTGTTTAACAGTAATATTCTAGTTCAATTAGGGAAGCCTTTTGACAAACATAAAACCATTCAAAATAATCCAAGCTTAAAAGATTCAAGTAAATATTGGGAAAGATATATCATTTTATATTTTTAACCCAAGTTCATTTTCAGTTCTATTTCAATCCTTATATTATTTCCATTATTACTCATATCAAGGCCCTGGCACTATGCTAGGTATTAGAGATACAATATGACTATGTGAGCAAGATAGACAGAGCCCTTGCTCTAATGAACCTTGGAGAAAAGTGGAGAAGACACCTAGGATAAAATGAGGTAATCTGTGAAAAGCACTCAGCACAGTTTTTGCTGTATAATACATGTTCAAATACTATTTCTATTAATACACACAGTCTTTTCCCAACAGCCTGCAGTTCCTAGGCCTCTGTGGGCATCTCCTACTGGGTGGAATTTTTGGGGTAAGCAATGGTGTGCAAATAGATGAGGCAGTGGGGGCTTTATAGATAGTCCTGTTTTTTTTTGGCAGTACGCGGGCCTCTCACTGTTGTGGCCTCTCCCGTTGCGGAGCACAGTCTCCGGTCGCGCAGGCTCAGCGGCCATGGCTCACGGGCACAGCTGCTCCGCAGCGTGTGGAATCTTCCCGGACCGGGGCACGAACCCGTGTCCTCTGCATCGGCAGGCGGACTCTCAACCACTGCGCCACCAGGGAAGCTCGATAGTCCTGTTTTCTTGAGGAAGCTTACTGGGACATAAAATAATGGTAATGACAAGAAAAGGGATAGTAAAAGCATGCATTTTGGATTAAGGAGGAGAAACCTTTTGGAAAAAATAATGAGAAGTAAGAAGGACACCCAAAACTCCTCCAGGCCTTGAGGACCAAGAGAAAATCCTGCGCCTACTTGACAGACTGTGTGAGAAAAGGTGTCTTCAAAGGAAAACCAATCCTTGAGAAAGCACAAAGGTAAAGGGAATACAGAGAAGAGGTTGAGGATTTTGCTAAGGAGAGACTTCAATTTTAAGATGGTATATGATGGCACCATTAGTGTGTTATTTTCAAGGAAAATGGAAACAACAAATTAGTCTTTCTTCCCTTCCAAAGTGTGCAAGATATTCTGGACCAGGGACAAACTACGTTACTTCTTTTCATTTTAAGGAGATTATTCTCTTCCCATCATTATATATTGAGTATAGATTATTTAAATTTATTATTTAACTTTAGACTCATAATTATTAAAAAACATATATAGACCAGGTTAAGATATTTCTCATCACCTGGAGATGAATCAAGTGACATGCTTTTTTTTTGTTTAGAGGAAGAGGTGGGTGTATTTTTACTTGTACATGGGATAGTTGTATTGGTATACGTATCTGGGAAGAAGCATGTATGACTCTGTGTGTGTGTGTGTGTGTGTGTGTGTGTGTGTGTGTGTTTGCAGTCATAGTCTCGAGCAAGAGGAGACATTTATTTTGTTCAGCTTAGTATTTCTCACTGTCTTCTGACAATAGCACCCTCCTCCTTGGGCAACTGCTCCTCTCTGTCCCCTCCCCTCCCATATCCTGGAGGTTTCTGATGAGGCTGCCAATTATTGTACTGAGCCACTCCAACCACAAAAGATTGCTTTGGGGCAATCAAAGTGTCCCATTCTCCTGGTCACAAAGATTAATTGAGGATGTGATTAAACCAGACCAATAAGAGCCCTTCCCTATAATATTTATGTACACACATTGGGAAAAGACAACTGTCTCTCTTCTGGGGTCATAATCTTGATTGACCTGAGTGAAGTGGGGACTATTTGCAGCCATGCCCATGTGGAAAATGCCCCTTCGATCACATGAGAGTGAAGTAAATATGTATTTAAGAACAGAACTGAAAAATGGAGAAAGTATTGGTGATACTGTTACATTCCTGGATTCAAAGATACGTAAGACCATCCACCTCTTTTTTAGGATTCAGAATAGACAGAGGAAATTAGGATTTATGGTAAATGGGCTTCTAGTTCAAATCCCAAAAGGCTAGATATGGGAAAAAACCTGGATAAGGAATATGTAGGTAGCTCTGGGCTGAGAGGACAACTGGATCCTAGTTCAGGTTTTCAGTAATAAAATATGTGAACGTAAACAAGTTATTTAGTCTTTCCAACACTCAGTTCTCTCCTCTGTAAAATGATAAAATTAGCTTCAGCTATTTCTAAGATCCTTAAAACTACAAACTTGCATGTCCTACACACCACTAAACTAATCACACTTTGAAATAAGTGCCCTGCCTGTGAATAGCTGCTTAATAATTTTTTTCTTATAATAACATTTTTTTTCTTTTCCATTCCTTTGCTTTTAAGCTTTCTGTTAAAAATAAAAAGTATGATGCTACTAGATTAATCCAGTGGAATGTAAATGCAATCAGTGACTAAATCAAACGTGTCTGTAGTCCACAACATTTCCAAAGCAAAAACAAAATTATATATCCTTCTAATTTGAACCAGCTGAAGTAACTGCTGATTTTTATAGTTCCAATGAAATAGTGAATTGTCAGAATTGATTGTCTCTGCAGATTATAATGCTGAACACTTATGTACAAAGCCCCTAAACCAAATTTAGAGGTTCTTGAAGTTTGGCATTGGAAATGCCCCTGTTTGTCCCTCCAGTGGGGTCTCAACCCTCTCAGTCCATGCCTCTGAATCCCTTGCCAATCTCATGGCATGGCTATTAAGTTCATAAGCGGGACCAACTAGGATAAACTGTAGTGGCTACATGGAATGCTGTATTGGAGAGGGTTATAAGACTGTATCCAGGCTTGTGGGAAAAGATGCTCTGATAAATAAGCAGTGCTGCAAAATGGCACAATTGTCAAAAAATGTGGCTTTTCTGACTATGATGGATATGTGTCTTCCAATTTCTAACTTAATTTTGTATTGCAAATGTTATTTGCCTTTTAATAGAAAACTTTAAATTCAATTTTAAATGATAGGACTGAACCTTTGATTTGTATATAACAGGCTTCCCTACTGGGCGATACATTTTGGGACCAGGATACTTTCTATGTTATTCTTTTTTTTTTTTTTTTTAAGAAGATGTTGGGGGTAGGAGTTTATTTATTTATTTATTTATTTTTGCTGTGTTGAGTCTTTGTTTCTGTGCGAGGACTTTCTCTAGTTGTGGCAAACGGGGGCCACTCTTCATCACGGTGCGTGGGCCTCTCACTATTGCGGCCTCTCTTGTTGCGGAACACAGGCTCCAGACGCACAGGCTCAGTAGTTGTGGCTCACGGGCCTAGTTGCTCCGCGGCATGTGGGATCCTCCCAGACCAGGGCTCAAACCAGTGCCCTCTGCATTGGCAGGCAGATTCTCAACCACTGTGCCACCAGGGAAGCCCCTATGTTATTCTTTATATCCAGTCATATATTCAACTTACTGACTATGCCAAGACAGCATGAATTTATACCCCCAGTGTCTTTCACAACTCCAGTTCGTTCCCAGCATGAAATACCACTTATATTGGTTTGAAATTCTATTCTAAACTTAGAGCCCATGATTTCTGTGTGGGGTGTAAATTTGACAAAACACGTACTTTTTTCCTAATGCAAATCCTACATGCGTTGGTTTTCAGGTAGTCAGGCTGACATTGTCAGGGGCGTGTAAGACAGAAAATAACTCCTGTTTAAAAAAAAGGGTATGGAGTGAAGGAAGAGGAATGGATCTATTTTGTTAAATGGAATTATTAGAGACACAGAGCAAATGGTTCTGTTTTTGTTTTGAAGGAGATTAAGAATAAAAATAAAATATTTAAAATGAGACTGAATGCACGTTAGGTCAAGGAAAGCTGACAATCTGCTATTTGTGACAACATTTAATAATATTCAGATTAATTATAATATTGGAAATGGAAAACTCTGACTTCAAATGAATAATGAATAGCAAAACCAGACATGGCTCTGAGGTGAAATGTGATTTTCATGAGGATGGGAACATTTAACATTTATACAGCAGTTCATATTCTCAAAGTCATATATCAGTGACAACTGTAAAATACATCTTTAATTTGAATTGATGAAATACTCCGCAGGGGCACATTTGGATGGTAGTTCTCTCCCTTCCCCAAATAAAAAGAGAGAGAGAGAGAAGAGATTCGGATAAACAAATGCTTAAAAACTGCTTATCAAAATGGAAGTCAAATGCCCTGATATACAATCTTTTGAAATGGTTTAATTCTTGGTAGGTATGTCTTTGTAATTCATTCACATGAATATTCATAGTACGTCACAACTCTTCATGTATTTAGCAGTTAAGGGTAATACACATTCTGAATGCAAAAAGATTGATTTATAAACATGTACTGTAATCCTTAGACATTACTTAAAATAAAAGCCTTTTCAATCATGTATTTTCTCCCAAACTGTCATCTCTGTACTGCTCTTCCCATATCCTTGCCTTGGCTTAACTGTAGCCAAAATTTTCCTTAAAGGCCACACTTGCCCACAGATTTCAGTCCAACTACCTACTTCTCTGCTCCAATGCTCAACTATTAACATGGCTCCGGAGAACTCAAAAATAGTCCTGTGGTGGAGATCCAATCCAAGGAATAGGGTTTTAGAAGGATGTCATGGCCAGCCCCAATTCTACCCCCTTGCAGTTAGGTATGACCAAGAATTAAGTTCTCACCATGGAGTAGAAGCAGCAGTGCTCCATGCTACTTCCAGCCTTAACCCATATAGCCTTGCAAGCCTTTTCTCTCATTGCCAGCTGGAGTACCAAGAACCAGAACAATTATGGAACCCACATAAAGATGAGAGAGCTGCCATTATAGATGCCCACTAACCTGGAACTGTTAACCTGAGAGGAATACGTTTTCCTTTTTATTTTAGAGGAGGTGTATTTGGAACTCTTTTTCTTTTTCCCTTTTTGATTACACTAACTAATATAAATGGATTTGTTACTGCAAACTTATGGTCTATAAACTTCGCTGGCCTCTCAGTAGAACGCTGCACTTCTTAAGAAGCTGCCTCTCTCTTTACTTCTGCAGCTTTTTGAAACCTTTAGAACTTTCTTCAAGATGTCATTCTAACCTCTAACCCTTTTTTCTCAGCAGATGACATTGGCTCACAGAGAAAATAATGCCATCAGGCATGAATTCCTTTCGTTTTTCCCCTTTCATAAGTCAAAAATTATCCGTATTTGTCCCATTTTAATTATTTTTACTTTACCAAGAATTTTATTTCTTTTCAAAAGTACTGTCCACGTGAGCTCTAACTTTACTCTTCCATTTGCTTGAAGATTTCTCTGTATTCCTTATCTTCCCCGTCTCCTAGATCATTAATCACTCCTCCCTCATTCCTGTATTCCTTCCTTAAAAGGAAAATATGATTGAAGCTTTTTGATGTTAAAAAAAACTCCTACTGTACCTAGTATCCCCCTCTAATTCCTAATCCATTTCACTCCTTTGCTTTTTATATAAGCTTCTTTGAAGTATATTCTAGATTCTCTTTTCATTTTATGATTTCTCATTTGCCCCACATTCTGTAATCTGGCTTCTATTTCTAAGGCTCGTTTGAAATGGTCTTAAGGAAGCTGTAATCATCACTGTTGTCGACCAGTTATTTCTAAAAGGTAAATTTGATTATTTCATGTTCTTGCTTAAAATACTTCAGTGTCATACTAAATTAGAGTTAAGTTCAAAAATCTTAGTATGGTTTATGAGACACTTAAGTATCTGGCTCTGTTTTATTCTCTTGTTTTTTCTTGTGGAGCTCCCTTCTAAGTACCCTGTGAAGGGATTACTGAAGTATTTAAAGTTCATTATGTTTAAACCTTTATAATATTTCGGAGTTGTTCCCTTTTCTTGGAAAGTATTGATATGTCCTCAATTGATCATTTATTTAAATAATTTCTTACACTTTAAGACCCAATTCTAGTATTTCTTACTCTTAAAGCCTTCCCTGTTGCATTGAAACTCCTTTTCTGTCATCCAATGCATAGCGTTTACTGTACTTAGAACTTACCAGTCTGCATTATAATTTTTGGTATACCGTTTTTACTCTCCTACTAGACTGTGAGTTCCTTGAAGACAAAAACTTGTCTTGCTTATCTTGATATCACTAGAACCTAGCCTAGTGCTGAGGACACAGTAAAGTGTGTGTGTGTGTGTGTGTGTGTGTGTGTGTGTGTGTGTGTGTGTAGAGAGAGAGAGAGAGAGAGCACAATGGAAGTAATGAGTATGTTATTTCCTTACTTATAAGTAAGCTTGCAAAGTTAGTGACTCTGGTATTCAGTTGTGATATACGGGTATAACAGATTATATCACTGATAATGCAAAACATCAAAATGTAAAGAACAAAATGATGATATTGTGAATTTTTTCAAAATTAGCAAATAGAAATATCCATTTATATTATTTTTAGAGAAAAATTTGTATCTAAGAACTGATCAGCAAATAATTTTTCTTTTATAACAAAAGTATTGATGCTTTTATAAGAAAACAAAAAAAAACATAAATCATAAATTGCTTTTGAATAGCAACCAGGACGACAGAGTGAAGGTCATGTGTGATAGACTACAGAGCAGCGAGCAGTAGTCTGAGTTATGGACTCCACAGGGGCCATCTACTACGGGATGTTGTCAGTCCTCATAAAGAGGACAGTGGTAGTGGACAGAAGCCAGCTCTTCAGAGAAAGGAGTCTTTAAGAACAAAGGAGCATCCATTGCGTTTCTTAATTGAAGACTGGATTGACGTAGGTAAATTTATGAGAGAAATGTTTGACAGAGCCAAGTGTGTGTGAAGCCTGATATTGGAGACTCAGCTATTCATGAGTCAGGGTTAAAGAGAGGAAAGTTTTTAATTGCACTGGAAAGGCCTTTTGCCATTTGAAACGAGCTGGATTACACAGTTCCTAAATAATCAGTTGGTAAAACCAAACCTATGGAATGGCTTTCAGCCTTTGGTTAAAGCAGCGAGCACAAGCCAGTTAGAGAAAGTAATGAGTACAGAAGGAGATTTTTCATGGCACAAACAGAACACAAAACAATTTAAAATAAAGTGAACAGCAAAGCTGAGATCAAGTAAGATTAATGAACTAATAGTTCAATTGAGGCTTTTCTTGTGATTCTGAAGACTGTTTATCAAGTGAGCTTCACAGGAATTTCTAGGCCATGTGATGGGATTTCAAGGTCAGATGAAAGTAAATACAATCCAATGGTCCCTAAGTTCATTTTCAATGATCCTAGTTTCTTCTATATTTGTTCATTCTAAAGTTTAATAAGCCAGTATTTATTCTTTCCATACCTAGTTTGTTTTTGCTCTTTTTCTTCGCCTACCAAGTTAAAAGAAAGGATTTCTCTTTTGTATATTTCCCCTGTAAGGTACTTCAGCCAAGGCAGTATAACAGTAGCTGCCCCCCTTTTTTTCCCAAAAGCATTCTAGTTGGTTATTTATTTTTGTCTTCTATTAAAATGAACCTTGGGGCTTCCCTGGTGGCGCAGTGGTTGAGAGTCCGCCTGCCGATGCAGGGGATGCGGGTT
>NW_006770215.1:293884-362318 GCF_000442215.2 Lipotes vexillifer
AAAAAAAAAAAAAAAAAAAAAAAAATGAACCTGAAAACTTAGACACACATAAAAGTTACACCTATCACTATTTTAAGATCCAAGGAATGAGCACTTTCTATCCTAATTAAATACCCATAAATTTACTCCCACTCAGTTTAAACATATAATATTGTACACATTTCTTACTGTTTTATTTCTGTTTAACACCAGTTTAGGTATAGGCTTTTCAAGTATAAGCTGTTCATGTCTGTAAATTAATAAACAGAAGACCTTGAGAAGTAACCCTAAAACTTCACTTTCTTTCAAAAATCCCTAGTCCTTGAAAAAGAGGTGACTGATGATAAATAGCTATTTACCTCTATTTATATCTCTCCTCACTGCTCTATAAAAAACACAAATTGGCACTGAACAAAACAATGTAGTATGGTCTTAAAATAATTAAAATTTTTTTAATTTTTGTTTTATGATTTTTTTTGGTGGAAACCAAAAATCATCAAAAAACTTCTCTCCTTGCCTCCTGAATCTTTTTACATTCTGAAATTCAGTTTGGATGAAAATATCTTGTTCATAGTCAAATAATATGTCTTACTGATTGTTAGTTTATGATAATAGTTGACAGAGCAGCCAGATTTTTTTTTTTAATGCTCTAAGAATGAATGTTTTTGGCTGCTAACTTGAATATTTAGAATATCTAGTGAAAATCACAAGGCATAATTATCAGTATAATCAGGTTGGACAAGCAGCTTGGACAAAATGAAACATTTTCTAGGAGAACAAGCTTTCATGGTTTGCCATTGACTTATAAAGACCAGGCCAGTTAATAATGCATACAGGAACAAGTGTCCCTATATGCAAAGCCAGGATAAGCCTATCTGTACTGATCCTACAGCAATGGAAAATGTGAAAGTACATCAGAAGCTATCACTGAGAAGAGAGAACCACCACTTTTAGGTCATGTTGAAAGATTCCAGTGAACTGGTGTTCCTTTAAAGTGAATACCTGTTTAAAATGAAGACGACCAAAAAAATGAAGAAAGACAAATGTATTATTTGTAATATTTTGTTGTTTGTCATGAAGAATGCGTTGCGTAGCCTTAGAAGAATGTCAGTTGCTTCACTTTGGAAAGTTTCTCAGAGTTTCATTTGAAATGCAAAGACATTTTATGAGTTGGGTTTCAAATAATTTGAAGGAGTTCTAGTAACTTTTCAAAATGAGAAATATACTTATTTCTTAATATCTAAGAAAATTCATAAACTCATCCAATAAATGGGTTAAAACTTGTTATCCTATAAACATGTTTAGCTAGAATATTTTTACTCTTCGTTTTCCTAGTCTGTATGACATGAAATTAGTGATTGGGAATTTAAGAGTAACATCAATCACTGGTCTTGCTCTCTAGTCTTGTTTCAACTTTTTAATGTAAGTTCTTAATGAGTTACGAAAAGAATTACTATTTCATCAATTAACTACAGTGAAAGACTATGAAAGTGACTGCCAAATGGAGATTCAAAGCACAATGTTTTCTTCAAATTGGAAGCACTGTGGTGATATTGAATGGAGATGCCTTTGGGGGCAAAGTGAGGAGAGCTCCACTTTTGGGGGCTCCTCTTCCCCACCTTAAAAAGTAGGCACGAACCCAGGGCTCCAGGGGGTTGCTGCTAGGAGTTCGCATCTTTCCATCCATTGGTGGATCTAATTTTTTGTCGTCCTCCCTTTGCCTACAAATGGCATTGTCTGCAACAAAGTCTCACTTCTCTGGAAAGATATCAGACTTGTAGTCAAAAGCCCCAAGCCCAGCCCTAGGTGTAGAATCTTGTATAAATCATGAGAGTTACCTGGAATTATTTCCTCTTTTGTGAATTAAGATTGCTTACTTCCAAACCCATTTATTCAGCTGGTATATGAGCACTTCCTATTGTAGGAATTGTGGCAGTAAATACAGAGCTGCCAACATGGAGGCAAAGGAAATAACTGTTGTAGCACTCTTCTGAGTCTCAAATATTAAAACAACATGTGTGACTTTGTTTTCTGATCTCTGAAGTACCATGCAAATTCAAGAGGTTCTGACAATCAAAGCCAACAAGTTAAGGCTAAAAGTTTAAACCACAAACATTTGTTAGGTTGAATATGAGAGTAAAATAAAAGGTAAGTGTAGTCAACCCCTGATTATTCACAGATTGGCTAGAGTGTGTGATTATCAATGCCCTTTGATACTCCTCCTTCTAACTGCCAGCTATTGAATATATCTCTGCTCATTAACACCTGTCTAGTAGTGGGAAGGTGAAATGCTAATCAGCCAATTTGGCTAATTGTTAGTGCTATGATCCTTTTTATTTTATTCTTTTGAAGTTGAAATAGAGAAAAGTTGAAATCTTTTACTAAAATATGAGCTGTAGGCTTCCAAACTTTATGCCACCTTCCCTTTCTTTTACTTCATAGGTAAATTCAGGTACTTAGTTTTCATGAAAGTATTAAAAAGAATGAAGAATCTAGTAATTCATCAGTTCTCAAGTGTCAATATAACTTCACATTACATATTTCTTGTTAGCCAGTGTTTGGATAATCTTAATCTCCTACAGGAAAGCCTTAGGATTTAATAGATGCCACTTTAAGTGTAGCCCAATATAAATAACTGCACTTGCCAAATGGATTTAGACCAATAGGGAATCAACTTGGAGAAGATGACAAGACTACCCTCCCCTTTGCCTTGGGTAGGCATTACAGGATCCTCCCCACACCAAATAAGGGGATGAGGAATGTTCTGAGCTTTAAGGGCACTAAGAATAAATCTGAGCTATCACGGATAAGATTACTTTCAACTCTTTATTTCATGTTTTCTGACATAGACCCCCAAATCTGTAATTATCTTAGGGAAACTGTAGGGGCTTAGACGGTACTTTCTGGTTCCTTTGCCTTTTCTTGGCCTATCTCTCTTTGGGGCTGGAGAGCTGGTGTGTGTTTCCCTTAGAGTGCCAAAAAAAAAAAGTGCTGAAGAGTCCTAGGGAGATGAAGCTATTTTTGTTCGAAGCTGATACTTCTGCCTGAGCCACAAGTGCTGCTTGGAAAGGGCTCAGGTTGTTTCCAGGGGGGGAGAACTCTGCAGAGAAGAGACAAAGTTCAACAGGACAACAAAGGAGCAGCAGAAACAGCCAGGAAAAGGAAGAGCCCTCACGCTCTCACACAGAGCCCCCTATCAGAGTTCTCCAAACCTAAATTATTCTGCAAAGGGCCACTTGACCGGAATTTTTGCCTGCCTTTTCCTTTCTCCAACCACCATGACTGAGATCACGGCTGAAGGTATTGCTAGCATTTTCCAATAGTATCAACTAGGAAAACAAAAAAGAAAAAGGTGGAAATTGACAATCCCATTGATGGTCAATGTGTCCTCTTAAAATGTTGCTTTTAGATAGTTATCTTGATGGATGATTCTATATGGGATCAAAGAAGTGGGTTTGGGAGCTGAGAGGCTGGCAGATTTGTGTGTTGGGGAGTGAAAAGAAGTTTCTCTGAAATTTTGCATGTGGAAACTGCTATTTGCGGTGCCAAAGGCCCCACTAGTTAACAGTTGTCACCCATACCTCTATAAATAGCTATGGTCATGCAACGTTAGGGCTGATATCTTACCTAGCAAAAATTACAAGGTTTGCATGCAAGGCTGGAGACCACGATGAACTTAAAATGTTGCATTTAATGTTGAAACTTAGAGAACTGATTTTGAGCATTTTGCTTATGACATATCAAATTGGAGATCTTAAATTTGTTTTCCTTTCTAACTCGAGTATATAAATATGCACACACACATATAAGATTTATATACCTAAAAATTTTGTATGTATGTTGGTGGGTATTCAGAGACAAGGTTTGGAATTGCACGAAATCACTTTAAATCAGTATGGTTTTAAAAATAGAGTAATTAAGCTTTTGATTCTGATTCTTTTCATGCACTCATGTCTTTTACCTCTACATGATGAATCTATATTAAATATTTTCTGTTTTCATGCTTATACTGAAAAGCTGTATGCTTTTCTGTTTTAAAGCTTATTCTGAAAAGGTATGTGCCACACCTTAAAACATTTTTATTATTCGATCATGATAGCAATCATTTCGCCCAAATATAATATATGCAAAATATATGTACATATATAATTATATATATATATATTTTGCTCTCTTTAAGACAACTAAAGAGTTTTGAATACAGGCACAATCCAGTTCTAGCTGGGGTAAAAATTTTGGAGGTGGATCTAAAATTTGCTTCTGACAGCTGTAAGCAAATCAGACAGGTGGTGCTCTCCACAGCTTCCAAGTCTAATGCTGAGCTGGTTTGTTTTTAATCAGATAACTGAAAAAAGAGAATGTGTGGTTTTGGCTCTTTGGGTAGACATTAGTATGGGCACATGGTCATTTCAGAGTTTAAGATTTTCAGTCACTACTTACAATGAGAATTGTCTTACTTGCATCTTCCACTAAGAAATTTAGTCTAGTATCCCAAATTAATAGAAATAATTACAGAGAGATTTCTATGTATCAGGTATTTTGCTCAGGACTTTATGTGTGTGTACTTATTTAAACCTCACAGAATTCAATTAAGTTAGCATTATTATCTCCATTTTGCAAAAATAGAAACTGTAACTCTTATATTTGGAGACTTGCTCAAAACCACAGCATTGCCAAGATTAGAAGCCAGCTCCCTTAAATCTAGTTTGTGTTTTTTCATTTCTCTAAGAGGATATCAGGTTTCCTCTTTACCAATTTTAGGTCAGAATTTGCTAACTAAATATAAATAGCATTTTTTCTTATTCCTTAGATATGCTGCATCATGTGACCTTTAGATGGTCTTAAAGACAGCTATCTATAAAAATGTCTCACTTAGCCCTGCACAAGTTATTAAGATACCTGTGAATATGTTCCCTACCTCTGCATGGGGCGTGAACTGCCAGCTGATTCAGGTCACTTGGCCAAAACATTTTTCACTTGCCTGTGGATTATGCTCTGTAGACCTTCGCACTTGATTCATAAATGTTTTTACAGGAAAATTCCAGATTATGGAATAGAACTTATGTTTCTGTCTTCTCCCCATGGAGAGTTTAAAGGGTGCTTGGAAGACCTCTTGTTGTCACCTCTAAAAACAAATCATTGAATTAGTAATGAATTAAAAATGTAAAAACGCCATCTAGTTCCTAGGTGATGGGCATTTCCTACTCCCTGGCTTTAACAGTTCATAGGATATATATCATCTGAACATCGCATTAGTTATATACTTTTTTCCTTTTGTGGAATGACTTATTAATCATATTTCTCAAATGATAAGTAGACTGACAACTCAGATGAGCTTACCTTTTAAGGTTGGTACCACAGTCATTCTCTGTGTTCATCCAAAGTTTCTTGCATGCTGCTCTACTACACACCTTTCATTTTGTCTTCATGATTCTTACTTTTTGTGCGCCAGCTACGATAGCCTTCTTTCAGTCTTTTATAAGAGGTGTACTTTTGTGCAGAGCCTTGGTACAAGTTGTTCCATCAACCTGGAATATTCTTTCCTCTCATCTGTTATATTTCTTTTGCTGCCACTTTTGGATACATTATTGAAATGTAAGCACTGCATCAGTAGCCTTAGACATATACTGATTATTCTTCTCATCCATTGATCACAAAGCAAGCAGACACCTTGTAGTACTTAAGACAGAGCTGGAGTAGCCCCTTAGAAAGCTTAAGTCCACTGTCCTCACCTCAATTTTTATAAAACTGAAGGTCATGGAGATTATCCAACTCTCTCGTGGTCTCTGATAATTGGGGGAGGTCTGAGGATAGAGTTCATGTTTCTTGTGGTGCTTACGCAACTATAATGCACGGCATATCTGTAAACCTTACTGAGTTCCTCACATAGATTTTCAGTGCATATTCCAAGCTGGCTTACTTCATCTGACAGAAGAAAGGAAGTAATGTTAGATATGGAATTGTGTTTCAGGTACAGAGCAACAGATGAACTAAAATTAGAACAAAGTTGAACCCCAAAGGACTTTAGGGAAACAATATCTTTGATTCTAGCTATGATAAATTAATAATTATAATGATAATGGTAATAACCACTGATATTTATTCAGAAGACATTATATGTCAAATGTAACATGACCATTTAATCCTCAGGACAGCAAAATGAGATAGATACTTTTATTATTGCTATTTATGGAATAGGAAGCTGAGGTTTAGAGAGGTTCAAAATTTGCCTGAATTCACACAGCTATTTATGGTGTAGCTAGGATTCACACTCAGATCTCTGACTCCAGAGGCATGTTAAATACTTCCTTTTGCTGCGTGAGACTAATAGTCAGCCTGGTGTTAATTCAGAGGTTGGGAGGGACCTGTACTAGACCCCTGTTCTGGTTTGGCCCCTGCTACATTGGGTAGGTTAGATCAGGCCCCAGACTGGATCTGACTCAAACAGTGCTAAGGTTTAGAGTTATAAATAGCCTTCTGCCTTCTTTTCAGAGGCCCAGTTATTCCTAGACAAATGCCATAGTTAGCTTCCCCTTCTGAGGTTCATATGAACTTCCGACTACCAATTTCATCATCTATTTGACAGAATATACCACTATGTAAAAATACTTTTTGGTAATTTTGATGACAGTAAAGTTTAGTTAATTCTTAATAGCTTTGTGAAAAACATGGAGACTTTTTTAAAAGTTGGTAAAATAGATAATGTTTTCAAATTTCCAATTAAACTAACACACAGTCAAATTATGTTTTACAATAACATTCATATAATTGTGTTCTCTGCGTCCAACTACCTCCAGAATATAGGAAAATACAAATTTTTTTTTTTTTTTTTTTAAATAATACACAATGTATTTATTTATTTATTTATTTATGGCTGTGTTGGGTCTTCATTTCTGTGCATGGGCTTTCTCTAGTCGTGGCAAGTGGGGGTCACTCTTCATCGCGGTGCGCAGGCCTCTCACTATCGCGGCCTCTGTTGTTGCGGAGCACAGGCTCCAGACGCGCAGGCTCAGTAATTGTGGCTCACGGGCCCAGTTGCTCCATGGCATGTGGGATCTTCCCAGACCAGGGCTCGAACCTGTGTCGTCTGCATTGGCAGGCAGATTCTCAACCACTGCGCCACCAGGGAAGCCCGGAAAATACAAATTTTTCTGCAATAGATTCAAGTTGGTAGAGAGCCTATATACAATTAAATTAACATTTACTAGAATACGTAGTTAAAGGAAATTCTTTTTTTTTCAAGTTAGAGAAGCGATGTCAAACTCTCAACTTCTAAACTGTTATACAACCTAAGGGTTCAGAAGGGTTATTGTACTATGTAAGGAATTCTTTCCTATTAGTTTAACCACATTTTACTGCTTCTGTCACAAACATTTGAGAGGGTTTGACGTTCAAAATTTAGAGCAAAAATGGTCATTTAGTTTATGCACTGCCCTGCTTTGCATAAGAGTACCCATTGTTGCTCTCAAGAAAAAAAAAATTAAAAATTCACAGCCAGAATGTTTAATAACTATGCACACAAATTAGATAACCCAGAGCAACAGATGATGAAATTAAGACCAGGAGAAGATACAACCTCCACATCTGTGTTTATCTTGCCAAAACCAGAAGTGGCTACTCTGGCCTAAGTGGAGATGACTTGGGGATGGGGGAGGAGGAAGAGGATGAAGCACTAGATTCAAAGCTTAATCACTTCTGGGTTATGTTCTCCTGATCAAGAGAAGCAATGACCACATACAGAATATCATTTTTAGCTCCAGGAACACATTTTAAAATTGACATTGACAAGCCAGTACGTTCAGAAGAGGAGAACCATGATGGTAAGAGGCATAGTGAAATGAAAAGACTTGTGTTCAGTCCTTTAAGATTGGATTTTCTCATTATGTAGCACTAGAGGGCAATGCAAAGACCCACGGGTAAAAGTCTGGAAGCCACAAAAAGGCAAAATGTTGGTGAAATATAAGGTAAAACATAACCAACCATTGAAACGATATCTAGGGCTTCCTTGGTGGCGCAGTGGTTAAGAATCCTCCTGCCAATGCAGGGCACATGGGTTCGAGCCCTGGTCCGGGAAGATCCCACATGCCGTGGAGGAACTAAGCCCGCCTGCCACAGCTACTGAAGCCTGCGCTCCACAGCTACTGAAGCCCGCACATCTTGAGTCCATGCTCTGCAATGAAGAGTAGCCCCCTTTCGCCACCACTAGAGAAAGCCCACACACAGCAATGAAGACCCAATGCAGCCAAAAATAAAATAAATAAATTTATTTAAAAAAAAAAAGAAATGATATCTAGAACTGACCCTTCTGACTCAAAACAAAACAGGGGAAAAAGCAAAAGAAAAATAGAAAAGAAAATCAATGAAAGAAAAATAACACCACCTTGGATTTTCAAGCAATAGAAGGATGAGAACTATGTTACAAACTACACCATATTATGCAGTCAGCAAAATCCAGGCTATGGTAACCTCTACAGCACTAACAACCCAGTTCCTTCAAATAAGTTACTAGGAATATAAGGAGATGCCAAGGAATCCTGTGGATGAAAAGAAACGTAAGAACAGAGCAACCCATTACAAGGTATAGAATTGTTAGATCATGATTCAAACAAACTTTAAAAAATCTATGAAAAGGGGGCTCCCCTGGTGGCGCTGTGGTTGAGAGTCCGCCTGCCGATGCAGGGGACATGGGTTTGTGCCCCGGTCTGGGAAGATCCCACATGCCGCGGAGCAGCTGGGCCCATGGGCCATGGCCGCTGAGCCTGCGCGTCCGGAGCCTGTGCTCCACAACGGGAGAGGCCACAACAGTGAGAGGCCCACGTACCGCAGGAAAAAAAAAAAAAAAAAAAACACAAAACACAAAAATCTATGAAATAATTGGAAATTTAATAGACGCTGGATGTTAGATGATATTAATAAATTATATTTATGGTGGAATAATAATATTGTGGTTATATTTTATTTTATTTTTTTAATAGAATGATTTATTATCTTTTTGAAAAATACCAACGTGTTCCAAAATGAGCATATATGTTTCTAACAAGCAAACACATTTTCAGTTTATTCATATTTTGTCAAGATTTGACAAGACTTCTTATTTGGCAGAATAAGTTCAAATAATGTCAAAAGAAGGATTTTAGCCAGATTCTTATATTCTTTTTTTTTTTGAATTTTTGAATTTTATTCTATTTTTTTTTTATACAGCAGGTTTATTAGTTATCCATTTTATACATACTAGTGCATATATGTGGTTATATTTTAAAACTGCTTATTATTTGGACATACACATACTCAAATATGGATGAGATGACATGCTTGAAATTTGCTTCTACAGAGTATGCCAGAGAATAAAGTAGGTGAGGTGTGGGTGGGGTAGGATGAGTACCATGCATAATTGATTACATTGGGACTGATGATGGGTACATGGAGTTTCATTATAATTTTCTGTCTACTGCAAATATTCAAGCTTCTCCATAATAGTTAGAAAGGAAAAGTACAGAGCTGACGTTTTTAGTGAAGTAAATAACTTAAAGAAAAAAAATTTTGTAATGCATGTAAGATCAGTGACTCTATTGGCCACCAAATTTATTCATAAGTGCAAATTACCCCCTAATTGAACAGTCTGTAGTTATTGAAATGGAAACCAAAAAATGCTCATATTAGACAGAGGGGTCCAGAAATCTACATTTGTAATAACAGACCAGGAAATAATGATTTTCAAATATGTTCATTATAATGTGGGAATCTCTTGCTTAGTTTCATGACATTTCTCAATATTATTAGAGACATTAATTAGAGAAATTAGTGAGCAACAGATCATTTTTGAGATGGTCCATGTGCAAACCTGAGGAAAAATTAAAAACCTAAGGAGTCAATATGATGCAAGAAAAATAGTCCTAAAAATTGCTATGGTCAGGAACATCATGTTTATTATCAGGGTCTTAAGTGCCAAAGTCTTGAAAGAATATGTCTTTTAAATATCACAGAAATTCTGAAAGGCTGAAAGGCAGATATTACATAAACCTGATCAGACCGACTCTAAACATCATCTTCTTTACTGGTCAAGTTGAATTTAGAAAAGAGAAGAAAGAGTGTGAAAACCAGTGACTTATATAGTTAATTAAAAATCAGAGAGAAAAAGTGCAGAACTGAGGGAAGTCAGTGTGATAAAGTAGGAAGTGTGTGGAGTTTCAAGTCAGAAATCCTGTTTAAGCACTAGCTTCACTACTTAACCATAGGGGGTCTGGGAGGGGACATACACTAGTTGGCTAACCTCGGTTAATGGTGAATAATATGACCAGAGGAAATTTTCCAACTTTTACACGGTCGTGCTAATTGGCAAATTATATATATATTTTTAGCTGTTCAAAGCATCCATGATGCAAAATAGGTAGTGAAAGTGGACAGAAAGTATATCTTGGTAGTGTTAGCTCTAGTTGGGTTTCATTACGAAGCTTTTCCGTATAGCTTTTCGTTTCCTTCCTTTTGTTATTATTTGTAATATTGACTCTTTCGCCCTCCCCCCAGCCCATCCCTAAGCACACAGTACCCATGGAAAATGTTCTGTTAGCTTAAATACTTCTTAATTTTTTTCCTATTTATTTTTGGTCATCACTGGGACTGTAATTTAAAAATCATTCTACTTTTACAATACAAAAATGAATTGAGGCTATTCCAGCTATTATTCTAAAGGCTTAGGGATCCTTGGAGAGTTAAAGCCTCCAATGCTGTTTGCATTAATTTTTAATCAGTTAACAATGTTAAAGATGAGAGAAACCTAAAATGGTACAACTAAGCAATTTTAAAATCATCTACATTGACCTTTGGGTTGAATATATCAGTTTGAAAGAAAATGCATAGATAGTTTAGATTTTCCAGCTAAGTTTTTGGTTTTATATTTACAGAGTTTAAAGCATTATTATTTTCTTTTCTTCCTTCAAATAAAAAGAAACCCTTTGGGGACATGCTTAATGTATTTTAAAAATATATGTTATCTAAAGTAACACATTTAGAAAGAGCAAATTGGGGAAAACTTCATCTGGTGACTATGCATTAACATCATACAGTAATTCCAAGTTTATGGAGTTTAGGTTCTATTCAACTTAAAAGTTCTAGGAAGATCCATCAAAGTTAAGTTTTTTGCTCTCCCCAGTTCCTATTTTCTCTGGATAATATGAGTACCATGCATAATTTCTGATAGAAAGCACTTATTTGAATGTCACATAAAAATGTATTGCCCCAAGTGAGGGTTATGCAGAGATAGATGAACTTCCTCGTCCAAAATGATAGTATTTTCCATCTTCAAAGGAAGTTGAAAAGAATATCCTTGGCAAATGTGTAATGAATAAAGTCCTGCTTCTCTCTCTACAAGTCATGCTCTCTAAAGATCAAACATCTCCACATCTCCATGCCAGAAGTCAAGCTGTCAAAGGCTCATGGAATTTATGATTTTGAGAGATCCTTTGGGATGTAAATGAGCTGTTTCCTCATAAACCACACAGTCTGTCTCTCTTATAAAGTAGTTGAATATTACATTTAAATATATATCGTTTAGATAGTTTCTAACTTAGTTTCTGTGACAGGGGCTGCAGCATGTGGTCTTTCTTTAAACAAGTTAAAGATACAATCTTTTAACCTAGAAGAACAAAGTTAATTATTGTTTGGCAACCTGCTTTGTACAGGGAAAACTTGGTTTGTTTTTCACACAGCATGAGGCTAGAACTCACTGTGATAGACCTGTTTTATCCTTGCTACTCATTTGTTGCATCATTTCCTCTCCGTGACACAGCTTACTGAAACGTTGAGAAAAAATTAAAGAAAGAAAGAGCTCTTAATATTTAAAATTTTGTTTTAAAAATGTTCGAGGGCATTAGTGAGCTTGCGGATGTGAAAGAATCAGTTTCCACTTATTTATACTACTTTCAAAATACATTTTTAGCAAGGTTTCCTTGGAAAATTTATTGTTGCCTTTTAAAATAAAATCATCATGTGATTAAGAGAATTTTCTGTTTGTGGTAGACATTTGATACAATGTCATGACAAAAATGGCAAATATTAAGTGACACTCTTTGACATTCAGTGCTAGAGCTATTATTTTTGTCTGTGGTTATTCTTATTTAACTTATGTATAATTGCCTGGGGGAAAAAGAGTGTACTATAAAATCTATAAGTTACCATAGGATGGTAAAACTCCATGCTTATGAATTTAAATCTGTAGAAGTATTAGGGGTTGCATTTAGAGAAAAGCAAACAAAGTACATTAATTTGAAATATAACAAAATTTTAGACTCCGTGGTATTAACTATCAACCTATAAGTAGATGTATAAAGCAGTAGGTCATATCGAAAGATTAGCTGTAGTTGATATTTTAGCACATATTACATACCAGGCTGAATGCCAGACAATGGGGACATGAAGAAGAATAACACACGGTCGCTGACTCTAATATGGTAGATTAAGAAACAAGCAGGAGAGAGAAAAACTAAGAGTAGACAGGTTTAAAAACATACGACTTCAGTAAGGATTTATGAATGATGAGTGTTTAATTTGGTTTAACAAAGTCATGCTATTGTTCATATATCTTATGATGAGTGAGCACACATTGAAACTTGCTGAAAATAACTTTAGAGTGATAGCGTCCTGTTCTTGACTCTGATCATTTACAGTGCACATGCCATTGTTGGGAAGGTGAAACGGCTGGCCAAGAGGTAAGGAGATCAGGAGTAGGTTTGCTCAATGTAGAGGTGAAGAAAAAAAGAAATGGGTGGTAGTTGAGAACTAGTGGTTTGCGGGATGAAACCCTAGGATGACCAAGGTGTGGAGCTACCTGGCTAAGAAATTTGGTAAAAATCCTCTGTTTTTGTTAAGGGACCCTATTGCTATAGTATTGGAAAAGTTGGATGATTTATTTTAAACTAGTTTATTTTGATCCCTGTTTTTTGGGTTTTTTTCTCACCTATTTAAGTGTTCTCCCACTGTTTGTATTTCCATTGTTGCTTTTTATCCTCAAACACTCCACTTTGAGCTTAGTTTGTATTTATGGAGCCCTATTTCCAGTTCACGAAGAAATAATGAGATAATGCTAACTGTGAGACAGGTATTCCCTAAATAAGTTTCTTCAGGTTAATAATGAGAAATCAGCTGTAAAGAATTAATTCTATGATCAGTGTTGTTCTAAGTACTATAAGAACTAGTGTTAATAGGCCGGTGGTCTTGTCAAGGTGTCTTATAAGGCCAATGAATTAAACACTGAAGCAAGGCAAGAGGGTTTTAAAGATGCTGGGGAAAAGCTTTTTTCAAGGAAAAGATAAAGAGACATGATCCTTAGTCCGAGGTTCAGAAGATGTGACCAGGAATCTTTAATCTAGATATAACTAGATTGAAGCAATAAGTTCACAGAACCCTTTAGAGACTTTGTTCATAGTGACTGGAAGAGTTGTATTAGAAATAATATTATAGTTTTGAAAGTTGCCAGATCATTTCGGCTATCTCTTGAATTAGGTAGACAGGTTTAACTATTAAGTTTCTGCCCAGTCTCTCTAGATTTGAAATGTCTTGTAGGTCTTGGCTAGAATGATTCTAGCATGGGTCCCTATCTTAGAGTGACACAGGCTGTTAGTACCCAGGTGTTTTGGAACAGGATATTTTATCTTTGTCTCATCACTCTGTTATTCAACTGTGGATGCAGAGGGGCAAAACTTCTGATATCTTGAAGGATGTTCATTCATTTAAGAAGTACTTACTTGTATATATTTGGGGTATCTTTGTTAGGTCTGTGGGTGAAATGTGAAATATATATAAATCTAGTGCTCAAGGAAAGATGAAATTGTATAAGTAACTATATGATACAAGTTTGGAAGTTCTAAGTTGCCTAAAGGAAGTACAGATAAAATTATAAATATAAAAATTGTGAGATAGATTTTTTGGTTTCTTATCATTCAAATTTAAAGTAGACAATATTTACATATATGGAACAGCTAGAGAATAAGTTAATAGATAACAAATAAACAAATTAGGGTTATGAGATATGATTATCAGGGAAATCTGAGAAGCAGGAGAATAGTTAGAGTTGGTTGACCAGGGACGGTTAAAAAGGAGTAGAATTTAACTTAAAACTTAAAAGATCTTTCTAAATGAAAGGACAGGAGCATAAAAGAAAAGCAAATAATGAAGTTTTTCACCAAAATCCCTAGATGCTAATAGTCCCAGGTTCATTTATTTAACAAATAATTATTTGATATATTTTCATTAAATTAACATCTTGCCCTCATGATCTATGCTGGGGAATCAAAGCTGGAGAAGACACACTCTACTGACATTTGGGGCAGGAAAAGCCTCTCCCAGACACTGCAGGACAATCACCATACAGTAGCACTCCTCACCATAATTTTGACTAAACAAACAATCCCAGACATTTTCCAATAGAGATGCTAAACCACACCCCAGTTAACAACAAACAAGAATCTAAGACAAAAGTGAGCAAAGGTGCTAATAGTTGTGAAGGAGCTAGCATCAGAGTACTCAATTATGAGAAATTCCTGGCTTAGTTATCTTCCAGTTTTATACAGAAGATTCTTTTTAGGTCAATATAAAGGATTTGCATTGCTAGGAAGGTTTGCTTAATAGTCTTTAATCAGTTACCAACTAAGAGTTATTATATCAATATTAAAGATAGCCATCTTATTCAATGATTAGAACGTTATTTGGAATAGGATGAAATCCTTTCTGAAAAGGAATTATGTTTGGTTGCCTTGATTTGCTATTTGTAATTCTATAGTAGAAAGATAAAAACAGGATAATTTTAAGGAAGTGTGGGGCAAAGAGATTCACAAACTAAACTCAATAACACAATTTCCCGTTGAGAAAAATCAGTGAAAGGTTATGGCTTATTTTGTATGTCCTTGAGCTAATGAGTTGAGAAATGACAGCATAATTTGAGGAGAGGCACAGGTGGAAGCAGCTCTAATGGGTAAACTGAAAGTCAGTACTTTGCAAATTGCCTCATATAGTTTAACAGAAGCTAAATTATAAACTTGAGGGTGGATTGCCTTTTTTTACCTGATAGTCACCCTACATTGTGGCATATTGAATTCTGAGTCTGCTTAGGGACCTCCGATGTTTTTTTAATCCTTTGCTACACTACCAAAAGGGCAAATGTGTTTCCTAATCATGTAGGAACTCACTTAAAATTATGTTGTTACATAACACTGATCTAGAAGCCAAAATGCACAAGAGCACTATCTACAGGTGAATAAATAATTAGGTAACTGTGGCAATTTTTTTAAACACCTTTATTAGAGTATAATTGCTTTACAATGGTGTGTTAGTTTCTGCTTTATAACAAAGTGAATCGGCTATACATATACATATATCCCCATATCTCCTCCCTCTTGCGACTCCCTCCCACCCTCCCTATCCCACCCCTCTAGGTGGTCACAAAGCACAGAGCTGATCTCCCTGTGCTATGCGGCTGCTTCCCATTAGCTAACTATTTTACATTTGGTAGTGTATATATGTCCATGCCACTCTCTCACTTCGTCCCAGCTTCCCCTTCCCCCTCTCCATGTCCTCAAGTCCATTCTCTACGTCTGCGTCTTTATTCCTGTCCTGCCCCTACGTTCTTCAGAACCATTTTCTTTTTCTTTAGATTTCATATATATGTGTTGGCATACGGTATTTGTTTTTCTCTTTCTGACTTAATTTTTTGAAAAATATTGTTCCACTTGGTTTTCAAAAGACACGCCATCTCATCCATTCAGTGTGAAAAGAAACATGAGTCATCACAGTTTTTTAAATGTTTTTAATTTTTTCTTTAAAATTCTTTTGTAAAATATAGACACGGAAAGCTGCATAAATCATATATGTTTATATAACATTTACTAAACATTAATGGAGTTGACATCCACAAAACCAACACCCAGATCAGAAAACAATACTGCCATCACCTCTGAAGCATAGTCCAATCTGCCCACCAATAGACTGACTCTCACTGGCTTTGCTTCCCAGTCAAGACATCTATTTCTCCAGCCCTTCTCCCATAAGGAAAAACTATTCTTACTCTTTTAATAAAAATCTTCTTGTTTTGCTTTATAGTTTTATAACCTCCACATCTATAAACAATATAATTTAGTTCTGCCATGTTTGTTCTTTGCATAAATGAAACCCCACAGCATGTGTTATTCCGTGTCTTGCTGCCTTAATTCAACACTGTTTGTATGACTCATCTGTTTTGTTGTATGTAGCTGTACTTTATGTTATTCTTCTTGCTGCACAGTATTCCATTGTATGAATGTCATAATTTATTTATCCATTGGAAATTTTTAAATTTGGTGCTTTTATGAGCAATACTGCTATGATCATTTCTCTTTTTTTTAATTTTATTATGCTATGGTTCTACTGACAATGTATATTTATTTCATGGCACTATGCTCTGTGATGAAAAGGTGAATTAGGCATGAAGAAGATACCTTGTTCACTCAAATTGTGTAGCATGTGTATTATTATTTAGCTTATCAAATTCTATTATTATCTAATTGAAAAACATGGAGAAAGGATGACCTCAATGGGCATCTACTAGAAATGTCCCAGCTTGTTTTTCAGAAGAAATTGACCTAGTCCTATGAGATATATATCATGGGTATTTGGAGGAGCAGGGAGAGAATAAATAGAATATATGGCCTTCTCAGAGATAAAGAAGTAATCCCCTAAAGATGATGTGGTACATATATACAATGGAATACTACTCAGCCATAAAAAAAGAATGAAATAATTCCATCTGCAGCAACATGAATGCAACTAGAGATTATCATACAAAGTGAAGTAAGTCAGAAGGAGAAAGACAAATACCATATGATATCACTTATATGTGGAATCTAAAAGATGACACAAGTGAACCTATCTATGAAACAGAAATAGAATCAGGGACGTAGAGAATAGACCGGTGGTTGCCAAGGGGGAGGGGGGTGGGAGAGGGTAGGAGTGGGAGTTTGGGATTAGCAAATGCAAGCTGGTATATATAGAATGGATAAACAACAAGGTCCTACTGTATAGAACAGGGAACTATATTCAACATCCTGTGATAAGCTATAATGGAAAAGAATATGAAAAAGAATGTATATATATGTATAACTGAGTCACTTTGCTGTACAGCAGTAATTAACACAACATTGTAGTTCAACTATACTTCAATAAAAAATAAATTAAAATTTAAAAAAGAACTAATCCCCAATGTATCTGAGGCTGTATAAGCAGCAACTCAAGAATTATCATTTAGACCTGGCATAACCTGGCATAAAAAATATTCAAAAATATTTATTGAATATTATGTCTCCTTCATTGCCAATCGTTGTGCTTGGAGCTGGGCCAGTAACAACAAAAAATAGTCCCTGTTTTCCCAGAGTTTATGCTGACATAGAAAACTTATGTCTGATGACCAGAATACTCATCCTCACCAGGTTCTGCATCTTGATCTCCTTGCTGGCACTGGTGAGGATGACGAAATTCTTGCTGGTTGGGCTCCCTTTTTCTAGGATTCCTAGTACATTCCTATTCATGGACGCAAGCTTTAGTTCGTCTTTAATGACATTTATTCAGATATTGCTATTTTTCACATTCAGGCAAGACTTAAGTTTCCAGTTCTACTCTTCCTGCTTTTAGATCAGGACCTCCTGTCTTTAAAGGTAGTCTGCTTCAGAAATTTAATTTTATCCATTTCATGTTCATTTTGTCATCTGAAACTCTCAAAAATGCTTAAAAAGTGTACTGGTTGTGGCCAGGGAATTTAAGCAACTTTCAATGTTTAAGATCCCCACACAATACTTTGCTCTACTAAGCAGGCCTAAGCGACACTTTGTATTGAGAAATGCTCACAAAATGTCTACTGATAAAGAGTAGAGAGAATATTAGTTATGGTATGCAAAATAATGGCCCTCAAAGATATCCATGCCCTAATCCCCAGAACTTGTGAACATGTTATTTAACCAGGCAAAAGGGAATTTGCAGGTGTGATTAAATTAGGGACCTGGAGATAAAGAGATTATCCTGTGTTATCTGGGCGGGTCTAATCTAATCATATGAGTCCTTGAAAGTGGAGAACCTTTCCTGGTTGTGGTCAGAGGGATATGTGATGTTAAGACTTGACCAGCCACTGTTGGCTTTCAAGATGGAGGAAGAGGCCATGAGCCAAGGAATGTGGTAGCCTGTAGAAGCCAGAGAGCATAAGGAGATGAATTCTTCCCAAGAGCCTCCAGAAAGGGATGTAGCCCTGCAAACACCTGGACTTTAGCCCCTGGAGACTCCTGATGGACTTCTGTGACACAAAACCCTAAGATAATAAAGTTGTGTTATTTTAAGCCACTGAGTTTATGGTAATTTATTATGGCAGCAGTAGAAACCTAATATACTGTGTTTATCTGATTACTGAATCTCTCTCTTATGCACTAAGAGACACATTTTCAGAAAGCTTATAAAAAACTGACATAGAATAACTGCAAATTTTTTCCACGAGAATTTTTTATAAAAGTCACTTTTTAAATTAAAAAAATAGGTCTCCCTTTTGTATAAGAAACCTGAGGCTAAAAAGGAGCCCTCTTTCCAAGGTTACAGAACTCATTATCGGGACAATTAACAATTGTTAATGACTAACTGGCTTATTTCTGATAATGACTAACTGGCTTATTCTTTCTGTAGAAATGTATGCTGACTTTCCTTCCAATAAATGGAGTTTTCTAGTATGTAATATTTTCCCTCTAATAATCAGAAAATATAGAGAGGCACTTCATTTTGGTTCATATTTTTCAGAAATGGATAATTGAAAATCTTAGGAAAGAGGGTTATAGTTTGTGCAATATTTATTTCTTCTTAAAATCTCTACAGTTAGTCTGCTTCCATTCAATTCTATGCCATTTATGAAACACAAAATATGACTTTTTCTATAATCAGTAGCATTTGCATGTATGTATATTTAATTACCTACACACAATATGTAAGACATATTGTCCACACTGCCTTGAAAATTATAAAGTAAACTTCTTTAAAAAGTTCTCTTGGTTCTTAAATCAGGACACTTTGCCCTTTTTGGAGTGGGTATTCTTCACCTTTCCAGGTTTGCACACACTAGGAAGCTACATTTTCCACTGGATAGAAAGCTGACACTGCTGCAGTAAAAAAAGAATCAGGTCAGAGATTAATTTCATGGAACCCACAGTCATGTCAGCTAAACATGATCTGTTTGAGGTAGGTGAAAGATGTGAGATTACTCCGCTTGCTGTCCAAACTAAAATAAACATGTCTTCCTTTTATATTCGGATTTTAAAACTTTCCTTCTTTCGTTTGAGACTTCTAAGGTATCCTTGCATAAAGTTTCTGCAGATTTTAAACTACTGACACAATCTTTGTGCTGAAACATCTTCCAAATAAAACCCATTAAAGAAAAAAAGGCGATCACATGGTGGGATTCAAGCAGATATTAAAAATGATGTAATTAAAGTTCTTGAAGTTGTAAAAGTTAGAAAAATAAAACTTGGAACTAAGTAAACAAAAGTAAGATTTGCAGGAAAACGAAGTTTTCCTTAGTTTGACCTGAAGGCACTGAATGTCCATTAAAGGGCAGAATGCTGGTGGATGTATCTCTGTTGATAAATATTAAAGGACAAAGTTTAGAAAGTAAAGAAAGCAACAGCAAAGCAAAATTGTAAGTTGTGAGAAACCATAAGTACATAATATTTATACAGAATTTATACAGTATAAATTCATATGAATAAATACAAAGTGTACATGTATTCATCTTATGATGCAGAGAATAAAATGTGAATTTAAAGTTTTAATTTTAATTAATATTGAGTTCCTAGTGTCTCATGAGACACTGTGCATGAAGCACTAAGAGAAAGTACTTGGTAACTGTCATAAAAAATTATAATTTAATGATAGAGAGATGTTCTTTGATAAATGTATTTAAAACATTTATTTTAAATATAATAGTAGCTTAAGTTCAGAAGCAAGTCATAATATTTTTATTTTAGAATAATTTTGTAAATACACCTCATTTTTCTAAATTTTTCATTTATCTTTGAATTAATAATAAAAAGGTCAACTTGGGGTTATTTAAAAAAATATCTAGGTATTGTCCCATGGTAACATTTGTATGTTCTTTGAATGGTGGAGAATTTGAAGTGATTTATACACACTTAAGCCAGTGCCTCCCAAACTTCAATGTGTGTATGAGTCACTTGAGGATCTTATTAAAAGGCTAATTCTGACTCAGTAGGGCTGGGGTGAGGCCTAAGAATATGCATTTCTAACATGCTCCAGATGTTGAGGATGCTGCTTGTACATGGACCTCACTTTGCATAAGAAGATCTAGAGTATTTTAAGGGATGATTAGAGAAAAACTATGCTTTTGGTTTTAGCATCTAATTTTCAGCTGAAGTGAATAAACCAATGGGTATCCTGTGAGAGAAGACCAGAAGGAGGAAGAATTTTTTGTAATTTATTTTTTATTTGACTCTTTAAAGAGTGCACATGAATCTTTATAAGAAGAAAGGTTCACAATGCTGGGTTACTTGTGTGCCATACAACTCATATTTATTATCTATATATAGTGCCAAATAGTTTCAAACCTGACAAATCTTAAAAAGAATTTTTTCACCCTTTAATGATATTTCTATGTTGTTTATGATGATTTCGATTTTACAAAGGGATACAAATTGCAGGAACGTTTATTTAGATGCTTTTTAACACTTAAAAATTAATAATTGTTACCAATTTACATTTATTGAATATCACTGGGTGTTTGGCTTTAGGTTTCACACTTTTAAAAAGATTAGACATGTATCTCTTTATAATGCACTGTAAGCTGTCTCTATGCTTACCTTTTTTAAAAGAGTTTCAATCAAACTGAATAAATGAGGCTATTAAGCAGATAAAATAGTTGATTAATAATGTTGATGACATTAATTGATTAGTGCTGAAAGAGGTTATGTTTTCTCTTTAAGATGATAGGTTTTGAATTCCTTATAATAATTAGGAAACATAAAACTTGCAAATATATATTTAAATACATTTATTTAAATGAATGCTAGGAAATCTCTAAGTTTATTTCAATTGGAACTAAAAATGTTCCTGATATAAATGTAGATTGGGACTTTCTTCATGTAAATTCTGGCATCACTTGCCCATCCCCAAATCATGAGTCTTTTTTCTAGGACACATGTGTTGCCACCATATGAGCCTTAGATTTGTTCAGCGTCTGACATTTTCTAATACCTCCGTAAGTGAAGGATGATGCTGTTGCCTTTCATACTTGTTTTAGGTCATTATTCACCAAAGGTACCACTTTTCCTTGCTATTCAGTGCATCTAATTTTACCCTTATCCTGGATTCAGTTATTGATTTTATTTCTATGATGAGAAAGAAATACCATTATGACAAAATAGAATTTTAAGAAAGTAGAATTGAAACAGTTTTTAAGGTCATTTCAAGCAATTTCATGTTAAAATACAAGAGTTATTCTTGTTATAAAATTATGTGCCTGGAAACTACTTCAAGTCTTTCTCCTGTCCCTAAGCAGAAATATACTATAAGAAATGTCAAAGAAAATGAATATCTATTGTATAGTTAAATATTTTCATGCAAGGGTACTCAACATTTTCCTTAGCTATTTTTATAATAATACTTGTGTCAAGATGTCCTCACCTAAATCTCTCCTATTAAGATTTAACACAGGGCTTCCCTGGTGGCGCAGTGGTTGAGAGTCCGCCTGCCCATGCAGGGGAGGCGGGTTCGTGCCCTGGTCTGGGAGGATCCCACGTGCCGCAGAGCGGCTGGGCCCGTGAGCCATGGCCGCTGGGCCTGCGCGTCCGGAGCCTGTGCTTCGCAACGGGAGAGGCCACAACAGTGAGAGGCCCGCATACCCATCCTCAGTGGTGAAAAACTGAAACCATTTCCACTAAGATCAGGAACAAGACAAGGTTGCCCACCATGAAAAAAAAAAAAAAAAAAAAAAAAAAAAGATTTAACACAATCTCCTCTTCTGTTTTTGAACTTGAAAATAGCAGGTCACCATTCTCTTTATAGTGACCCTTTGTCTTTTAGAACACTAATTTTACATTGTTTTTGGCTTTTTACTTAAGTTGGAAGAGCCAAGAAGAGAAAAAGATGTTTCTCCATATGCTGTACACTATTTTTCAGCCTTTTAGTCATATTAATTTCTAACCTGTAAATTTCAAGTGATACTATTTTTTGAGAAGGTGTAGATGTGATATTTCAAACATTTATTTACAGACAAAGCAAAGGCACTGACATAAAAATGAACACCCCAAGCCAGTCAGAAGGAATGTCAGCCTTGATGCTGTGTTTGTGCTTACTAACTGCCAACTCTGTGTATTGAGAACGTTTGGTGAAAAAACTGTATAAGATCAGAGAGTCATAGATTTAAACTCTTACTCTCCCTTGTACTCACAATGTGACTCATCTTTCTGAAGTGCAGTTTTCTTACCTACAACAGAAAGATTATAATGACAGTTTATAGGGTGTATACAAGCATACCTCATTTTATTGAGCTTCACTTTATTGCCCTTTGCAAATTTGCATTTTTTACAAATTGAAGGTTTCTGGCATCCCTGCATCAAGCAAGTCTATCAGCATCATTTTACCAACAGCCTTTTCTCATGTCTTGTCTCTGTGTCCCATTTTGGTAACTCTCACAATATTTCAAATTTTTTCCTTATTATTATATTTGTTATGGTGATCTGTGATCAATAATCTTTGATGTTACTATTGTAATTATTGTGGGGCACCACAAACAGCACCTATTTAAGATGGCGAACTTAATTGATAAATATGTGTGTTCAGACTGCTCCACTGATCAGCTGTTCCCCAGTCTCTGAGACATAACAATATTGAAATTATGCCCATTAATAATGCTACAGTGGCCTCCAAGTGTTCAAGTGAAAGGAAGAGTTACATGTCTCTCACATTAAAACAAAAGCTAGAAATGATTAAGCTTAGTGAGGAAGGCATATTAAACTCCAAGACAAGTGGAAATCTAGGCCTCTTGCACCAAACAGCCAAGTTGTGAATGCAAAGGAAAAGTTCTGGAAGGAAATTAAAAGTGCTACTCCAGTGAACACATGAATGATTGGAAAGCAAAACAGCCTTACTGCTGATATGGAGAAAGTTTTAGCGGTCTGGATAGAAGATCAAACTAGCCACAACACTCTATTAAGCCAAAGCCTAGTCCAGACCAAGGCGCTAACTTTCTTCAATTCTATGAAGGTTGAGAGAGGTAAGGAAGCTGCAGAAGAAGTCTGAAACTAGCAGAGGTTATTCATGAGGTTTAAGGGAAGAAGCCATCTCCGTAACGCGAAAGTGCAAGGTGGAGCAGCAAGTGTGGAAGCGCTGCTGCTGTTGTCCAGAACATCTAGTTAAGATAAATTCATGAAGGTGGCTACACTAAACAGCAGAGTCTCAGTGTAGACTAAACAGCCTTCTATTGGAAAAAGATGCCATCTAGAACTTTCATAGCTAGAGAAGATTAAGTTAATGCCTGGCTTCAAATCTTCAAAGGACTGACTGACTCTCTTATTAGGGGCTAATGCAGCTGGTAATTTTAAGTTGAACCCAATGGTCATTTACCATTTTGAAAACCCTAGGTCCCTTAATAATTATGCTACCTCTACTCTACCTGTGCTCTATAAATGTAACGACAAAGCCTGGATGACAGCACATCTGTTACAACATGGTTTACTGGATATTTTAAGCCCACTGTTGAGAACTACTGCTCAGAAAAAAAAAAAAATCCTTTCAAAATATTACTGTTCAGGGCTTCCCTGGTGGCGCAGTGGTTGAGAGTCCGCCTGCCGATGCAGGGGACACGGGTTCGTGCTCCAGTCCGGGAAGATCCCACATGCCGCGGAGTGGTCTGGGCCCGTGAGCCATGGCCGCTGAGCCTGCGCGTCTGGGGCCTGTGCTCCGCAACGGGAGAGGCCACAACAGTGAGAGGCCTGTTTTATAATTTTCAGTGTACGAGTCTTTCACCTCCCATGTTAAGTTTATTCTTTTTGATGTTATTGCATTGCTTATATATATATATATATATATATATATATATATATTACTGTTCATTGACAATGCACCTGTTCACCCAAGTGCAGAGAGATGGAGAAGGAGATTAATGTTGTTTTCATGCCTGCTGACACAACATCTGTTCTGAAGCCCATGGATCAGGGAGTCATTCTTTCAAATCTTATGATTTAAGAAATACATTTCGTAAGGTATAGGTGCCACAGATAGTTATTCCTCTGATGGATCTGGGCAAACTAAACTGAAAACCTTCTGGAAAGGATGCACCATTCTAAATGCCATTAAGGATATTTGTGATTCATGGAAATAGGTCAAAATATTAACATTAATAGGAGTTTGGAAGAATTGATTCCAACCTTCGTGGATGACTTTGAGGGGTTCAGGACTTGATGGAGAAAGTAACTACAGATGTGGTGAAAATAGCAAGAGAACTGGAATTAGAAGTGGAGCCTGAAGATGGGACTGAGTTGCTGCCATCTCACGATAAAAGCTGAATGAAAGGAGTTTCTTCTTATGGATGAGCAAAGAAAGTGGTCTTTTGAGATAGGATCTGCTCCTGGTGAAGATTCTTGAAATGACAACACAGGATGTAGAATGTTACACAAGCTTCGTTGATAGAGCAGTGGCAGGGTTTGAGAGAATTAACTCCAATTTTGAAAGAAGTTCTGTGGGTAAATTTATCAAATAGCACTGCATGCTGCAGAGAAATCATTTGTGAAAGATAGCACTAATAGGTTGGTCAAATTTCATTGTTGGGTATTTTGAGAAATTGCCACAGCCATTCCAATCTCCAACAACTACCACCCTGATCAATCAACAGCCATCAACATTGAGCCAAGACCTTCCACCATCAAAAATATTATGACTCGCTGAAGGCTCAGATGATGTTTAACATTTTTTAGCAATAAAGTCTTTTTAAATTAAGGTATGTACATTGTTTTTTCAGACATAATGCTGTTGCACATTTAATAGACTTAGTGTAAACATAACTTTTATATACACTGAGAAACCAAAAAATTCATGTGACTTGCTTTATTGCAGTGGTCTGGAACGGAACCTTCAATATCTCTGAGGTATGCCTGTATATGAAAGTGCCCAACACTGCCTGACACATACTAGGACAATATAAACATTAATTTATTTTCTCTTGTATCGATGAAACAACTTTATGGGAGCTCCAAAGAGTCATACATCTGTGTTGGTGTATGTATGAATCATACACACATGCAATCAATAATATATAAAAATTATTTTGTTTCTCTTTACTCAGATAATAAAGATTATAATATTCCTCTAACTTATACAGATTACAGTAGGGACAGTTGTGTTTCATTGTTCTTTTCTTCCCCCTCTCACATCTTGTGAATATAGTGTAACTTTTGTTCTTCTCAGTCTGGTTTTCTTGACAATTTTAAAATTATTGGCATTTTTTTCAGACTTAAAATTTACAGTAAAACCTACAATTATACATAAAGTTTTGACATTTCAATTTTCTTTCACATACTAATCTCATGTTCATATTTCACAAGAATTAAGAAATTCCTAAAATAATTTAATTCTTCCAGCTCTAAGAACTTGTACAAATAACTAAGGTAAATTGCATCTTTCTAGGTTTAATTCAGTTTAGCAGGCCCTTGTTTTACTTTTCTGCTGCTGTGTAACAATGTTACCACAATCAAAGTGGCTTAAATTATCATATATTTATTATCTCATAGTTTCTGTGTTAGGAGTCTGGGCATGATTTAGTTGGATCTTCTACTTCAAGGTCTCTCAAACATGCAATAAAAGTGTCAACAATAGCTGAGGTCTCATTTGAGGGTTAAATGGGGGAAGGATCTTCTTCTAAACTCACAAGGTTATTGGCAGAATTCATTCCTTATGACTGCAGGACTGGCCTCAGTTTCTTGCTGGTTCCTGGAAGAACCTGTTGTCTGGAAGTTGCTGTCAATTCCTAGGTGCTGTTTTTATATCCTTGCCACAAAGGACTCACAACATGACCACCAGCAAGAAAGACAGTCTCCTAGGCATGTCAGGTGTCACAATCTTATGTAAGGTAGTAATGTACACATCCCTTCACTTTGCTGCCTCCTGTTGGTTAGAAGTTAGTCCCAGGTCATGTCTACACTCCACAGGAGAAGATTCTGCAAGGGCATGACTATCTGGAGATGTATATTACACAGGCCATCTTAGAATCTGTCTGCCACAGCCTCTGCAGTTCAGGATCTGCTCTTCAGTTGAATAAGTCAGAAAGCTGTTTATTAATCAGGCTTAGTTGAAAGACTTAAATCTTATGAGGCTGAGTTAAAACATGAAATATGCTTTTGTTTCATTATCTATAAATGGTTTTGCTTTTCCAGGGACCGTAATATTTGGATTCAGTTCATTTCAGTCCCTTCCAACATTTAGGTACATGGAAAATTTAATTAAAAGAAACTTTAGTGCTAGAAATAGGACAAAGGAATTTTCACAGTTCCGAGGGATGTTTCACTCTGGAAATGTGAGATTCTCATGGATTAGGACTTGTACCACTAAAATACAGTTTCTACAGTGACTTAATTGTGAGGATTGGCCAGTTCTGTATAATTATGTAGTGCTGAATTAACTAGGAAAATTTTTTTCTTGCTCTACTTTTTCTGGTTACCACATCAAATGTTTCATGGATCATTTCATCAACATTTTTATTTCAACACATTTTCAAGTTGAAATCTGATTTCCTAGGTGTATTTGGACTCCAGGAGTCCCACCTGGATTGTCAGGGGAGCTTAACAGAGTTTTCCTTTTGTCATATACTATGAAAAGCCTTAGGGACTAGACTTTTAACCTTGTTCCCAGAAAGTCCCCATACTTGGGTAAAAAGAAAAAGTAGGATTTTGTGTCCTTGTTATGAATTAAGTTCTACTCATCCCTCAGATTTTATCTCAGTTGTCCCTGTCTGGATTATGTCTACATTATAGGGTCTTACAGCATTCATATGTCTCCTCTGTAGCATTTATCACAGTTGCAATTTTCCATTTGTATGGTTATTTAATAGATGCCTCTGTTACTTACTAGTCTTGGCCCAATGAAGGCAGAGACCGTAAGGAAATTTGCTCACTTTTTGATCCCAAGTACCTAGCAAAATGCTTGACACATAGTATGGCTACTATGTGTCAATAAATCATTGCAGAGTGAATGCCTATGTGGGCATCTGGAACGACAGTTATCAGACTGAAAGCTCTCCCTATGCCACGTGAGTGATGTTATCAAGCTGCAGGAAGCAACAGAGGGGCCCTGATTTGAAGCTGAAACCTGTGTTAAGGAAAAAGAGAATTCACGGTGACAATGGGCTCCTGGCTATGACTTAGCTATGGTGCTCTTTGATGTGCTCATTTTCAACTCTTTCTTATTTAACATTTTAAATACCTTGGCATTTACCAAGGTGTTGTTAGAAATGGCACTTGTTAAACTTTAGTATATTTTTGGATACCTTTAATAACTATTACATGTAAGGAATCATTCTGTTAATAGAATCAACTAGACAAATAAAAATTAAAGCTGTGTGTAAGAGCATTTACAGTTTTCACTTAACACTTTATTCTCTGGTTTGCAACATTAATTAATTGACTAATTTTGTGACTTTAACTTATTGAAATAAGTTATTTTCATGATTTCTAGTATGAATTTTGCTTTTTTTTTCAAAGTTTCTTATATTTCATCTAGCCTTTGAACAATCATGTATTGAGCACCTCTTTTAAAACTAGATATTGTAGAATGTGATAGTGATAGAGATTAATGGGGAGAACAAACAGGAATTTTAATGTAGTATAATGAAAAATACAAACTTTATATAAGAACGATTAAGATTTCTGCATGTAATACCATGACAGCATATAAATGAGATACCAGCCCATAGTATAGCCAGAGACCAAAGTGGGAACATTGCCAGGAAAGGATTCCATTTAGAGGAGATGCTTGAGGAAAATCTTAAAGAACCAATTACAAGTCAGCTGGGAGAAGAACAAAGGGGGAAGTGATTGATTTCCCAATTTTGCCTCATCTGTGTCTTATCAATTTTTTAATCCTCTAATGTAATTAATAATTAAAGTGTCAAACACTTTAATTATTTTGAAATAATACTTTGACATTGGCAGGGTAAATTTCTTCTTTTTTAAATATACAAGTAATATATTTTTAGGTATAAAAGTAAGGAAATAAAGGTAATATTTTGAGTAATGTTTTGTAATTTGATTTCTTTCATAAAAATGTATTGAGCATCTTTTAGTAAATATTTTCATCAGCATTTGCTTGGCTGTATTGTGTTTCATTACATTGTTTATTTAGCCAATCCTTTTATGTTGGGTATTTAAATTGCTTACATTTTTTTCATTATTATAAACAATATGGAAATAGTCATATCTTTGCTCAGCATAATTCGTAATTAATCCCTTTGTTAATATTTAAATTACTGGTTCAAAGGTATGTGATTTTAAGCTTTTGATGTATATTGACACATTTTCTTCACTTAACCCAACTTTATTTTATTTTAATTTTTTGAGGGAAACTATTGTATTATAGATTTATTTCTTATCCCATTTTGTTCTAATATTTTCCAGGTTTTTAATTGAAGTATAGTTGATTTACAATATTCTATTAGTTTCAGGTATACAGCACAGTGATTTAGTATTTTTACAGCTCATACTCCATTAAAAGTTATTGCCAGATTATGGCTATAATTCCCTATGCTATAAAATATATTCTTGTTGCTTATCTATTTTAAACATGGTAGTTTGTATCTCTTAATCCCATACCCCTAAGTTGCACTTCCTTCCCTCTCCCCTCTGGTAACCACTAGCTTGTTTTCTATATATGTGAGTTCATTTCTGTTTTGTTATAATCATTTGTTTGTTTTATTTTTTAGATTTCACATATGAGTGATAACATACAGTATCTGTCTTTCTCTGACTTATTTCACTAAGCATAATGCGTTCTTGGTCCATCCTTGTTGTTGCATGTGGCAGAATTTCATTTTTTATGGCTGAGTAATATTCCATTATGTGTGTGTATATACAACATCTTCTTTATCCATTCATTCATTGATGGACACTTGGATTGCTTCCATGTCTTGGCTATTGTAAATAGTGCTGCTATGAACATTTGGGTGCATGTATCTTTTCAAATTAGTGTTTTCATTTTTTACAGATACAGACCTAGGAGTGGAATTGCTAGATCATGTGGTAGTTTCATTTTTAGTTTTTTGAGGAACCACCATATTGTTTTCCATAGTGGCTGTACCAATTTACATTCCCACCAACAGTGTACAAGTGTTCCCTTTTCTCCACACCTTCTCCAACATTTGTTATTTGTAGACTTTTTGATGATATCCATTTTGACTGGTGTGAGGTGATAACTTGTTGATTTGATTTCCATCTTTTCATGTGCCTGTTAGCCATCTGTATGTCTTCTTTGAAAAAATGTCTATCCAGGTCTTCTGCCGATTTTTTTATTGAGTTGTATGTTTTTATGATATTGAGTTATATGAGCTGTTTATATATTTGGGATATTAACTCCTTGTTGGTCATATCATTTGCAAATATTTTCTCCCATTCCATAAGTTGTCTTTTTGTTTTGTCAATGGTTTTCTTTGCCATGAAAGATTTTAAGTTTAATTATGTCCCATTTGTTTATTTTTGCTCATATTTCTTTTGTCTTAGGAGACAGAGACAAGAAAATATTGCTACAATTTATATCAAAGAGTGTTCTGCCTATGTTCTCTTCTGGGAATTTTATAGTTTCAGGTCTTATATTTAGGTCTTTAAAAGAACAATTTTTAAAATATAATTTTTTCTCTTTCTACCATGGAACTTTTTCTGAGAAGTTTTCTAAAGCTTTTCAAATTTGCATGTTTTAAAGTTTTTTTTTTAATATAAATTTATTTATTTAATTTTTGGCTGTGTTGGGTCTTCATTGCTGCGCATGGGCTTTCTTTAGTTGCAGCGAGTGGGGGCTACTCTTCCTTGGGTGCACGGGCTTCTCATTGCCGTGGCTTCTCTTGCTGCAGTGCGCGGGCTCTAGGCGCGCAGGCTTCAGTAGTTGTGGCTCACCGGCTCTAGAGGACAGGCTCAGTAGTTGTGGCACACAGGCTTAGTTGCTCTGCGGCATGTGGGATCTTCCTGGACCAGGGCTCGAACCTGTGTCCCCTGCATTGGCAGGCGGATTCCCAACCACTATGCCACCAGGGAAGCCCTTGAATTTGCATGTTTTAAAAAACATACTTTGGTTCTTCATTATTCTGTGATAATCAAGTACATTAAATATAAGTTGTGTTAAGGAAGACAGAATATAAGAAATAACTCTTCACGTATTTCTGAACACCAGTCCATAGATAATGTTTACACTAGTTAGAACTGGAAAAATATAAGTATAGGGAAATCACCGTTTACTAAATGCTTGAAACATGAAAGCAATGAAGTCTTGAAGGCCTGACCTAGTGATTCACCACTGGACGATACTCTCCCATGGATTCACTGGTATTTAGTGACAATAACCTAATGGTGAAAGTATTTATATGTCACTTATGGGCTTTCCCTGACATTTTCATATAAGGCCCTTTTTGATAGTACTTGCAATGAACTAGTAAGATAGAATGGGTATTTTTATGTTGACCTTTTTTACAGACAAAACTGAAGCTCAGATTAGTTAAATGTCTGATTCAGTAAATAATGATGATAATGATAATAATCCTATTTTGAGCATTTATGATGTACCTGATGCTGTGCTAACAACTTGCTTGATATTGTCTCATTTAATCCTTGTAACAGCTCCATAAGATAGCTACTATTATTGTCATGATTTACATACCAGAAGCATGAATGTTGAAGAGGTGTGATGACTTGCCTAAATGGTAAAAGCTTGTGCTCTTAAATACTGCATTTATCTCAGGCCTCTGAGTTCAACATCATTATTTTCACTTGCAGTCAGTAAATTTGGGGATATATTTTGGCATCTAATTGGCACTTACCGCTTTATAGTAAAAGCTATTTTGAAAGCATGGACCTGAATATGTCCCTAATGAAGTTAGATGTTTAGAACATATTGGGTTGGCCAAAAAGTTCCTCCAGGCTTTTCTGTAACATCTTACAGAAAAACCTGGACGAACTTTTTGGCCAACCCAATAATAGGCTGTGAAGTTGTTGAGCAACTTATCAGTAAACAGGAAATAAGATTCAATATTTTCTTAAAAAATAAAAATATTTTCAGGTTGTAAATCAGAATTTATGATATTGGTGTATAAACATTGTTCATAAGATGTCATTTCTATATGGGAAGCATGTGATATTTTTGAGAATCTTGCTGAAACAAGACAAATATAATAGGATATTTGTGAATTCAAACACAATTCATGTAAAGAGAGATTGCAGGCTCTGTGGGAGACCACTGATGCTTGCTTGTCATAGCAGGTGGCCTTATCCTGAAACTACATTCCGTATATGTTGACATAATATTTTTATAAATTAATATAATTTGTGTGTGAAGAGCAAGAATATGATAGCAGTTTTGAGTCCTTTTTGAGGTCCTTCTGAGTTTCTCCATAGGCATATACCAACGTTGACAACCTAAATTAGGTTGGACTATTATTTCCAACAATAGGGAGTTTATATCCATCTAGCATGGATGCTCCTTTTATAAGTCCAGTTGAGTTAGTCTGTCAACCATATTTACTTTCTGATTTCCAAATTAGCAGGATTTGGAACCACATAACTTACAACAGAAGCAGAAATACATTAAAGAAAAATTCATGAAAATGAATCAGTTAAGTAATCTCTAATTAATATAATAATCCAATAGTACTATAACTGAAATAGTTTGTTTTTAAGAAACCACTGGTGGCTGTTTCTAAAAACTTTGTGATGTTTGAAATTATTTTATAGGAAGAGAATTCTCCAGACCCTTTCAGTGGAGGCAGAGGCAGAGCACAAGCTTATCCAGTGCTGCCTGGGGCACTCCCAGAGACACCAGGGTTCTAGTGCATCTTAGTGTCTGGTCTAGTATTTCGCAGTATGTGGCACATGTACCACTAATGGTACACAAGATGATTTTACATTACATAAAGATTAACATGTCTATTTTAATAGTCATACACTTATTACAATACTTATTAGAACAAATGTGGCTAGTACATCTAACTCATATTTTATAGACTTGATTGGCTAGATGAAGCTATATTCTTTGAAAAATTGGGTTACACACGTAAAAATATTTGTAAATAATATTATAGATTATACATATTACAGAGATAATATTTCAATTAAGATAAAAATATTTAATACATAGTGCATGGAGATGGTTATATATCCAGCAGAATATCAGTGAACCCTCTGTTTATATTATATGCAAGAGTAAATTTCAGAATAACTAAAGACTTAAATATAAAAAATAAAGCAAAAAAGTCTTGATCGAAAACCTAGAAAACTATATGTAAAGCCTAGTGGTGAGGAACTTCCTAACTAAGACTGAAAATCTAAAATTTATTTTTTATTTTTTATTTATTTTTTTTTTAAGGAATTTTGCCTTTTTTTTTTTTGTTAAATTTATTTATTTATTTATTTATGGCTGTGTTGGCTCTTCGTTTCTGTGTGAGGGCTTTCTCTAGTTGCGGCAAGCGGGGGGCCATTCTTCATCCCGGTGCGCCAACCTCTCACTATCGCGGCCTCTCGTTGCAGAGCACAGGCTCCAGACGCGCAGGCTCAGTAATTGTGGCTCACGGGGCTAGTTGCTCCGCGGCATGTGGGATCCTCCCAGACCAGGGCTCGAACCCGTGTCCCCTGCATTGGCAGGCAGACTCTCAACCACTGCGCCACCAGGGAATTTATTTATTTATTTATTTATTTTTATTTTTTAAAAAGATGGACATAGTCATATTCATATATATATAAATCTATGAGACAATAAATAATACCACAAACAAAGTAAAAAGGAAAAGAAAAGCAAAGAGAAAAACATACTGTATTTAATAAAAGTCTAGATTTGGTCAGATGTGTGTATGCATTTGTGTAAAACTCATGTTTATGTGTGTATGGGTTATACAATTAAATTAAAATATTTTTCAGCTATATAATAAGTAGTATTTGATTATGTTTAAAATAATAAAGCTTATATTTAAATTATTAAAATATTTCTTTTTCTGTTAACACTAAATGATTTCTTTTTTAAATGTCCCCTTTTTATCTTGCTTACATTATAAATACATTCAGCAAATTGCTTATTCATGGAAAACTTGGACATAAACTTCAGTTTGGTCACATTGACCTATGACCATGACCTTTGAAAGGGTCTATTTTCCGTTAATGAGCTTTTACTGGGCTTTGTCTTTCACAGTGATAATTAGCCCATCCTCCCTGTGTCACCGAAAGTTAAAACTGAAAGTTTTACTCCATGACATTAACCATCAAAAATAAAATAGGAGGCTTAAAACATATTGTGGCATAAAAGTTTATTTAAACTAAGATCAGAATTTACAATTACTTATTTCTTTAGAATGCAATCTTTTTTCTTTTTTATTTAGTAGGTTTTATTTTTACTGTCAGCATTAAATGGTTTTGAAGCATATTAATAGTCTAAAGTATTATGTCATCATTTCATGCTCTTTTCTAAAATATCAGCTTATTCCTCTCCAATATGTTCCAAGGAGTTTTGTACAGCCTTGAAAAGAATTTATATATACATACATATTTTTTGCATGACTTTAATAGAAATAGTGATTAAAATCTTTATTTTGATAAAGGGTCTTTTAGAATGAAACTGGAATAGAAAGCAGCATACTATCTGGCTACTTGGTTACGAGTCACAGTGATGGCATCTTACTGCTTAAATTTAAAACTTTGTAAACCAGCGGTCCCCACCCTTTCTGGCGCCAGGCACCGGTTTCGTGGAAGACAGTTTTTCCACGGATAGGGTGCTGGGGGGTGGGGGGAATGGTTGGTTGAGGCGGTAACGCGAGCGCTGGGGAGCGACGGGGAGCAGCAGATGAAGCTTCACTCGCTAGCCCGCCGCTCGCCTCCTGCTGTGCGGCCGGTTCCTAACAGGCCGCACACTCGTAGCAGTCCGTGGACCGGGGATTGGGGACCCCTGTTGTAAACAAATCTTCATAAATCTAGTCAACAATGATATATACATTGCATCCCCTTATACGAGCACTGAAATATATGTGTATGTGTGTAAAGGTTTGGCATATTCATTAATAATTATAAAACGCTAAAAGCTAAGATGTGACCAGTATTTTCTCCAAATAGTTAATCAAGCTATTCTTGTGACTGTTAATGCCTCATTTCCCCCAGCAAACCTGCTTCTTTTCCTCAATATTCTGTCTTGGTGACTGACACCATCTACCTACTTTCTAGAGCTAGAACTGTAATAACCAAATCATTGGCCTTCCCTACCCTCTAATCCTCCCCTCCCCACGACTCTAACCACCAAAGCAGTCAAATCATGCAGATACTATTTCCTGAATATTTCTGAATTCCTTCCCTTTCTCTCCATTCCTCATACTATCCCCAGAGTTCAGCCTCTTTTCAAAGAAACCTGGATTTCTACAAAATTTTTCATTCAGTTTCTGGAGCTTGCCTCAAATCCTGTGCACTGCTAACATAAACTTTGCAAAATGCCAATATGATCAAGAGCCTTTTGTGTAAAATTCAGCTCTGACCTGCAGTGTTATTTGTTATAAAGTCCAGCTTCCTTATTTGGGCAGTCAGACATTGTAAATGTATTTTTTGCTTTCTTATCTCTGTCTTCTTCTCTCTTCATTTTGCTATGAGTGCCTTTGCCTCCAGCTACACGAATAGAGCTGCAGTTTCTTAAGTATAGCCTCCTTTCATCCTCTGAGCTTTACACATGCTGTCCCTTTGCCTGGCTTAGGTGTCCTTCTCACACTAAGTTCTCACAGTGGCTTGTGTAAGACACCTTCCCACAGTTAGAAAGCAGAGCTGTGATTGTGGTTCCTTGTCTGTTTTCCTCAACACTCTAAGCAACTGGAGGACAGGAGTGGGTCTTGTCTGATTTTATCTCTAACACTTGATTCTCATGGTAAATGCTCAATATGCATTTATCAAAAAAATGAAAGAGGAGGAAATTATGACAACTACTCAACAGTTAACTTTGTTTAGCAATGTTCTGAGAACTCAGCAGTTTATTTCAGATAGATGCAGTGTTTACTCTTTTGATAAAAGCATTAACTCTAGTCTCATTTTCTTTAATAAGATATAGAAGAATATCAGTAGGGTGGATACATTATTGCAGTTGATGAATTTAAGAAAATTAATACCGGATACATTTGAATTGATAACTTCAGTTCATTCCCAATGTTACTTTCAGGAATGTGTGTTTCAAGGTAAATATTTCTGAAAAGATCCAAATTTTTAAACAAAGTTGCAAAGTAGATATACAAGGGAGTTTCCAGTTACCATCTCAGCAAGGAGTTCAGAATCTGTGGAAGATGGACAATGGCAATAAGAAAAATGTAAAAAAGTGTCAAATCTTTACAAATTAGGGAGAGCAGAGTCTAGATCCATCTTTTCTATTCTCATAACATAGAACAATGCCTGGAACAAAGTTAAGTGCTAAACAGACATTTGATGGATGAATGTACGAATGAATAAACACAGAATATTGGGGGAATAATTGAATGAATGAGTGAACTAAGCTCATATTATAATATTAAGCTATGAGGTAAAATAAACCAAATATAATATCAAAGTAAGACAGCTTGACAAATCATGACAGACGTTAATACAGAAAGAAACAAGTATAAAAACAAAGAAAGAAATTTTGGAAGGAGGGAAATAGCTTTAAACATAGTTTATTGTGCTAAAATTTTAGTAGAAGATAAGATGTGGATTGAATTTGGTCTGAAAGACAAAATCAAGTGGTTACATTTTTCCTAACAGCCTCACAGATAAGACTAAATAAGGCTGTTCATTCCTAGTTCCAGATGTGTGTCTGTGATCTTAGTTTAGATTATGTTTACAATTCATGAAAAATCAAATTTGGACAGAAACACAAGCATGCTTCTTTTCTATAATACCTTTCTAATTTCTTTTGTGCTGATTCACCATACAAGAAAAAAAAAGTCAAAATGCGTAGGATTATGGTTGTGACTGGATTTCAATAGCCCCATGAGCTATCCATTTTGTTATACGTTAGCCTTTTGAATAACAAAGATGAGAGTTCTAGATATCTGAAATTTAAATAAGAAGTGATGCTAAATTGAATAATACGTCCTAAAGCCAAATTTTAATTTTGTATTGCTGTATAGTTTTATAAATTTAAATTGCATGCTTATTTTAAATATAATCACTGTCCTTTGGCTGAATTACAGTCTGAAGTCATTGTTATGGGAGAAATAATATAACGACTAAGTTTTGCCTTTGTTGCTGTTTTGAGACTTTTACCCTGGACTGTGGTCGCCAGTCCATAGGGCATATGGAAATCATGAGAGTCTTGTTTTGAAAGCTGCCCTTTCCAAAGTCTACCTTCATAAGTGCCGGGTGGGGGAAGTTTATGGTGAGTATTACGACTTTATGGGGCTCAGTTTCTCTTTGTTGTCAATAGCATCTTCATTCCTTTTCCTTCATTTGGCAATAGATTGACGCAGGGTAACTCCTGGAGTTAGCTGTGTTGGGGAAGGGCAATAGGTTTAGTTAAACTTGAACCTTTTCTTTTTATTCATACTGACCTTGAAAACATATTCAAATGTACTTCCACTTCACTAGAATATAGACAGCATGAGAGTAGGGACTGTATTCCCAGCCCTTAGAACCAGTGCCTGACATATAGTTACCTCAGTAGATATTTGCTATTATTGTTGATACTCTAGTTCAAGCTGATAGAACTAAGTCTAACTATCTGGGTTCTAGTCTTGACACCACTGTTTTGCAGTACTTATCACATAATCTCTCTGAGCAACAGTTTTCTCTTCTCTCAACTGAGAATGCGCTTAGCTTCCCAGTCTCCCTCAGGAAGATCAGTTGATAATAATACATGTGAATTTGGCATTACAAATTCTGAAGTGTTGCACAAAAATATGATATTGTTAGCCCAACAAACAAATAAAAACTTTTTGAATGGTTATTTATTACCTTCTAACCTACAATTCCCTGGTCCATATTGACCAAGACTGGGACTGCCACAAGTTATGCCCTGCAGAAGAATACCAGGTCGAAGAAGCAAGAAAGGGTGTTATCAACCAAGGAATGCATAAGGCTGCAAATAAGAAAAGAGTTATTTGATAGTCTTAGGAATTGCAATTTGGGAAATACAGATCAGGTAAAACCAAGAGTGTTCTGGGGAAGAAAGAGTGAGGGGCTTATAAAGGCAAAAGCCACAAGGTTGTGAAAGTTGTCTAACAAGAATTACGATTGACTCTGATGCAAGAGAGGACATATTTGTCTTTAAGGGATAGATTGTGATGAGTGATTTAGGGTAAGTGTCCATAAGTATCTGGAACACTGGGCAGATGTTCTGGATGCTTGCTTTAAGACCATAAGGGGACAAAGCTCAGATTCCATCCAGGCTGAGAAGTGCATAAGTCATACACTTCCTCAGTGGCCTCCTGGCTCCTTTTTAAAGATCTCTCTTACCAATACCAATTCCATTTTGATTTTCCTTTCACAGTATAAATCTAGCATGTTCTCTGTTCAGTGTGCCCTGAGCTCTGGTGTAGCAGTTGTGAATGCTTAGAAGGGACACTTCTACTGATTAACACAAATGTGTCATTTAGAGTAGTGGAGGCCCTGGCCAAGACCACCATTCTTTGATGCTGTTACACTTGATTTAACGTTGAAGAAACGTAGTCCCTGTCGTGATGAAACCTGCTTTCGAAGGTACAGAAAGGGCTGCAACTTTATTCTTAAATCCTTGTGGCTAGGCATGTAGCAAGGGTGAGCAGAAGTGTCAACGATGGTGTAACAAAGCATTATGTTGTTCTTAAAGAGCTGATCAATTTTGGCCCTTAGAAGTCAGAATTGCCAATGGCAATGCATGTTTTTACTTACAAAATGAGAATTCTGTCTACGTTGTAAATCCAGGAAATATATAATTTTAGTACTAAGGTCTTTATTAAAAGTCTATATGCAAATATTTAATATTCATCATCTCAAATTTGATTATGCTATACTTCAAATAGCCTTTCATAGACAGCCTTGTATACTAATGCAAATAAACTTTTCAACTATGGTTAGCAAAGAGAGTGAGGAAAGGATAAGGAATCAAGTGGATGTAGCACAGTTTTTAAAAAATATTTTCATATTTGGAACTTTTCAGTTGTGTTTGTTTCTTCAACTGATAAGTGCAGTACAAATAATAAATTATTTTAGTCTTTAAAAAAATTTATAAAGAGCCATAAATGCATATAATAATATTCAGTAGACACAATTGTGCTGAACTGAAAATTCTGCTCTCCAGGGTTTATATTTAGAAAGCAAAAAAGGGGCACTAGAGTTAGCTCTGTACTTACGAACACCTCCCAACAATACTTATAATTATCTGTGAACATGATGGTAGCTGCTCTCTTTCCTCAGCCATCTTCTTCACCACCAGACTTGTTAATATTTTTTACACAAAACTCTGAATTTTCTTCCCATCCCCATATGTATGTCTCCAACTAAACAAGACTCAGGATGCAAAAGAGCTGAGAACAGCTACCACCCTCCTGTCCCCTCAAACTTTGTTTCCACCCCTCCCTTATTTTCCCATAACAAAGCCTCCTTGCCCTCTCCTTAGCCCCCCCTGCTAGGACTCTCCACCCATTCACTCCATTGTTGACCCATTTTTGGCCCTCTTTGTCTGATCCTAAATCCCTTCCCTGTCCTCTTCCTTACCCCCACTGGTGCCCTTTCCAGTAAAACACTCCACTGTTCTGGGATCCCTGCTCCTGGAGAGCTGCAGGCAGTGGCTGAGGTTCATCTGTGTTCATCCTGCAGACCCCTTGTGGGTTCAGGGGGAAGGGAAGGCATTGTTTCTTGACGTGGCAACAAGGCTTCAGACACTGTGATAATCTGGTGATAAAGGAGCAGATGCAAAATGTGCCCTGGGAGCAACGGCCTGGGCCTGAGAACACAAAGGGCACAGAGGAGTTCATTCTCTCACACAGCACACGAGTTTGGAGCATCTCCAACGTAGAAAGCACCGTGAGGCATTTGATATTCAGGTCGGCACATCAATTCACTAATACTTACCCAGGGCTGGTCATTGCTCTGGGCACTAGAAGTAGACAAATGAATATGAGAAGCTTCAAGGAGCTTACATTCTAGTTGGAGACTCAGAACCATAAACAGGCAACTGCAGTATAACATAGGTAGGTCTTAGATAAATGTACAAAGAGGGTGGTCTGAAAGCATCCAGGAGGGACATTTAAGTCACCCTGGAAGTTGATATCTAAGGCTTTCTGAAAGATCTGAGACTTAAACTGACTAGGCCCTCATGTAGGTAATATACAAACACGTTAAAAACCATGAGGATGTCTACGGTTTTATTTGTACAACAGTTCAGCTGCATAATATTAAAAAGGTTTTGATTGGCATACTGAGACCATAACCAACCTTCATAATATTCTTTAATTAAAATGGGGAAACACATTTGTGCTCCAAATAACCACCTTATGAAAAAATCCTTTGGGACCTAATGCCTGTTTAGAATAAAGAATAGCACCAAATTATGGCAGAGATAAACAAAAACTGCAATACTGTGCTTTTTGTAATTGGTGGTGAATGCATTAAAAACATTATGGGTTTTTCATATGAATGAAAATGCATGATTTTATCCATTATGCATTCTGAACATTCATTGGAGAAATACTTTTCTGAATTGTTTACATCTCTTGGCTTTATTATAATGGTAGCTATGAATGAGTTGAACATCAGTTGTATACTTTGCAATGCAAAGTCTCTTCAAAGAAATGAACCTCTAAGCCTCCAGGGCTTACATTCTCAGTTATATAACCCCAATTACCATATACATGAAAAAGCGGTTTAATCTCAGTACTTGAGAATGCCATGTACAGAGCTAAAAGAGTGATGGAGCTGAAGTGATTTTCCTCCTAAGAGAGACATTTTAAGAAGCCATATTTTTATGGAAACATATTTATCACTGTTATCAACAATACATTAAAGTAAGGAAGGTTAGTTATAGATGGAAAAGAGTAAGCTATTGTGCCTAACACTGTGCTAAAAACTCCATTCTTCATGACAATCCTGTGAGGTAGTTTTAATGATTTTGGTTTTATAGGTGAACACTAAAGTACAGTTGCCAGTAAAGACCAAAGCCAGCATTCAAAGCCAGTACTGTTCCATCTACACCCTACTTTTATGTCACTATGTCATATACCTCCCCTATGCCTGATTAGTATTTTTTAAATGCTAGCTTAAATTGCTTCCCGATTTTAAAACCACTTAACATATATTTTTAAGTTCTTACTTTGTCAGTTACTCTCCTCAAAGAGAGGGGATTGGCGAACTTTTTCCATAAAGGGCCAGTTAATAAATATTTTAGATTTGGTGGGCCAAATGGTCTAGGGTACAACTACTCCACTCTGCTACCTTAGCAGGAAGTCATAGAAATAGACAAAAGACAACACACAAACAAATGGGTGTGGTTGTGTTCCAATAAAATTGAGTCCTGCAGAGGGAGTAGGGGGTAAGGTGGGCAACTGGATAAAGTCATTTCTGTCTTAGGCTGCAGACTACTCACACTCACAGAGGAAAGAACAGACACAGTGTGTCCCAGGAATCACAGAAATTTTGGGTTGGCCATAGTATATAAATGGAAGGGATGAGTGATGGAAGACAGAGTTGCCTGAGACTTGGTGTGTGCGATTCTTTGTACTTATGCTTTTTGTCATTATTAGGGTTAGGGTAGATAACAGAGCCTCACAGGTAGAGGTGACAGTGATATGATCTGTTGGTTTTGTGTCACTTGCATAAAAGCCCTTTTATTGCACTTAGGACTACGCTATAGGTCACATTCCCTTCATGGCACTTACTGAGCACTACGGTTAAGAGTATCACTTTTTCACTCTCAACTGGTCTTGTTCATTGTAGGAAGGGAAGGGCAGTCCCTGATTTACATTTGCAGAGACTGACGGCCTTGTAGACAGGTGGAGTGACACCCAAGAGGTCCCTCAGTCACCTCTGCTCCAATGCCCAGTTCATGCTCCATCCCCGACCTTTTGCTATTGACCTGTGGTATATTCTTTATGTCTTTAAAAAGAGAATAATCTGACAAGGCCTTTTCTGATTACTCTCTCCTTTCAGAAGAACAAACGCCATCTTTAAAAAAAGACAAAAAGAATACTTTTTAATTTCTCATTTAGGTTTGCAAATCTATTTATGGAAAGTCTCCTTAGCAGCTATTCAGTCTTTCATCAGGATCCATTGCAGGGCAAATTGATTTTGTCCCATTCACTAATGGCTTGCTTCACAGGTCATAGAATCTGAGGATTATGTGACTATAGAAAGGGCCATATGAAAAATAATAAAATACTATTTCATAAGAGGCACCGGAATAATGAGTTTTAAATATGAGTTTTAAAAAAGACTTTTATTCATAAGGTCTATGAGAAGTACAAATGAACAATTGAATAAATTAATAAGTGATTTCATTAAAATGTTCTGCTTTACATAATTAAGACAAACTTTATAGATTATTTTCAATTTCATGAGAAACAATTTGTAGGACACCAGGAAATGTTGCTATTTTGCTATAAACATTTTGGTAGTACTATGGAGTCTATGGGTTCAAAAATTGTTATTTTTTTTTTTTTTTTTTTTTTTTAAAAATCACTCTTCATCGCGGTGCGCAGGCCTCTCACTATCGCGGCCTCTGTTGTTGTGGAGCACAGGCTCCAGACGCGCAGGCTCAGTAATTGTGGCTCATGGGCCCAGTTGCTCCATGGCATGTGGGATCTTCCCAGACCAGGGCTCGAACCTGTGTCGTCTGCATTGGCAGGCAGATTCTCAACCACCGCGCCACCAGGGAAGCCCCAAAAATTGTTATTTTTATGAATAAGGAATTGTGGTTCTCACAGGCTGTGTACCTTAACACTTTCTGTATTACAGAGGCATATTCTGGGCTGGGATCATATTCTAGACTTATTTTTCTTGTTTGTTTGTTTTGGGTTTTGCAATTTTTAGGCCTTCTTCTTAGAGAATGGGATCTGATCATTTGGCAACTGAGAATTCTTCACGATTGATATATTGAAAAGCTTGTTGTTTTAATACTAAAGATATGTTATCTAAATAATACTAAAAAACGTTCAAATCTATTTTTTGACCTTTCACTGTATGACTTTTAAGCTGTTTATTAACCTGAAAGGATTCCCCACATTGTGAGTACTGAGGGTGGTAGATTTTGTTGAGTAAATTTTCTTAGGAACAATCAGCAAATATTACAGCCAGGATTTTATTCTGCTTAATTGCATTTATGCTTCCGGCAGTTTTTAATTATTGGAGCGAATGTTTTCTTTTTCTGGGATTGGTGAAGGAAGGGGTTATTCTTTGAAGAAACATTTTTACTGTAAATATTTTAATTTAGCAATCATTAAGTTTTTTATGACATGTTATAATTAAATCATACAAAGCCTATAATCTACAAGAAAATTTTCTCTGAAAGCGTAACATTCATACATGTTGATTCTTTTGGCAAAAAATAAAATGTGTAGTCTTTATTTACATTATAGTTTATGGATTAAGACATAAAGGATAGAATTATTTAACTGTTAAATATCTGATTAAAAGGATCTAATATTTCAAGTTAGTGAAAAATAAATAATTTGGATAAGTAATTAAGTATCTGACCTAATTGCAGTTACTTTGGGTTTTGATGGTCTGTCATTTCATTAAAATATGTAGATGGCATATGCTTGCCTAACCTACCATATTTGTGTGTGTGTGTGTGTTTGTGTGTGTGTGCATGCTTAGTTGTGCATACAAATTTCAAAGTACATACACATACATATATTTTTTAATTTAACATTTCTATAACAGAAGAAAAACAATCAAGAGCATTACTACCAGAAGCCATCACTTGAATAATTTCACAGTTACCTTTGGAACTTTGGAACATAAGTGCGCTTTCTGAGTCACTGTGGCTTCTGAAATGACTGAGATTTCCACAGGAAATTTTATATATAAATAAAATTTTATATATATATATACACACACATATGTATATCCAGAAAATCTGGCTTGTGTGAGTATCTTTAATTTTATCTTTATTATTCTAGACTTATTTTGATCTAGAATATCTTTAATTTCCCTGGAGCAGAGATGATATATATGCCTAAAGCAACATAATTATGATCAGTTTTAGGACTAGGGTATTAACCATTATGATTTTCTCCTGAAAATTGCCTTAGCAAATTTTTTATGATCTGATTCTTCTTACAATCTGTGGAGTCTTTTTAGGAGGCACATTTCCTCAGAAGTAAGATGCAGAATAGAATTGATGCCATCTTTGAAGAACCTCCTTTAATACTGGATCAAAGGGTTTAATATTCATATTTGAATATTTAATGCATTTCCTTTTTGTTATAAAATTAAAGAGGAAAGTGAGTTTTTTATGCAAGAAAAATGATCCCTAAATTGTTTCTCACTTCTCTTTTACGACGGAGGGAGACACTGGATGGCAAGCATCTTGTAGAGCATAACTGTAGAGCTATGTTACTCAAGGGAAGGCTGCTTAGTAGTTTCTAAAAACGCATGCTATAGGGCAAACACAATTTTATAAAGCTTATTTTACCAAATTTGCTATGACTTGGTAATACTAATGCAGCTGTAATGCTTGAATAAGCTTAGTCAAATAAAGCCTATAAAAATGCTCACTCCACAGAAATAACTGCCTTGGGTGATCTAAGGTCAGAAATGTGTGTCTGTCAATAGTAAAATCCTATTCGGATAAGTTTTTCAAATGATAGGTTAGGGAATTTCACTGTTCCATGTAATACTGACAGTTCCAACACCTAGAGTTGACCCTGGATTGACTCTGAGGGAAGTGGCTCCACTCTCCTAGTGATTAGCATCAAAACCAAAGTCAAGTCCACGTGGCAGTAAATACCAAGTAGGTTCTTAGAGGACAATGACCTAATTTTCCATTTATTTTTTACTCCTTGAGGTGCTGAGGATATAATTTTTTCTCCAGAATACTTGACAAAGTGACTGCTCTTCTGCTCAATAAAAACTGAAATGTTGATGGGTGTGACGGGGCTAGAAGGAAAAAGTTCAGCCATTCATCATTTTGTTTATCTGTTTGCTTTTTCAAATTGTTTTGTATCAGAGCTTTAATTTCCCAGAGAAAAAGTATTTTATTAGTTGCCAATGAGTGGCGTCTTCTTCACATACAATTTAAGATCAATTTTAGGTCTATTTGGACAAACAATTCAGAGGATGAAGATGTTAGGGACTAAGCAATACATAATACTTTGAAAACTCCAATAATGAGTAGACTTCAGAAAACTGGTTCTCTTTAACTGCTCTGTTTCAGTTTCCTTTCATGTCATGTGTGCAGCTTTATCAGCTGTTTCAAAAGCCCTATGAGCTCCTTAGAAGAAAGATTTGTATAAAGTATTATTTGTGTTTACCTAATTGCTTGCATTTTTGAAATATGGGCATGGATACCTTAATGTTCTTTTCAGAAATGCATAAAAGAGCTTCAAGCTCATTTGGAAGTCTTTTGAAAGGCACAGGAAGCTGCTTTTTTTCCCCTATAGATTAGATGATTTAAAAGAAAACCACACAGCAAATCTCTCTCTAAATTTTCAGGCTGCATTTTCTTCATGCAATATGTGTATTTTCTTCATGAGATATACAGACTCTGTTCAGAAAGATGAGGGTTTGAGCTAGGTTATTTGATCTGTCTAAACCTTTCAAATAGCTTAATGAAGATTTGGGTTCAAATTAAACAAAATATAGTAATATCCTATTATAATGGTGTCCAATTCTAAGCATATATTTTTTCTCACAAAAATTCTTAAATATTTTACTTTATTAGATATTTAAAAATTCTAGACAGAAGAATGTATAAAGAAGATGTGGTACATATATATAATGGAATATTACTCAGCTATAAAAAAAGAACAAAATAATGTCATTTGCAGCAACATGGATGGACCTAGAGATTGTCATAATGAGTGAAGTAAGTCAGACAGAGAAAGACAAATATCATATGATATCACTTATATCTAAAAAATGGTACAAATGAACTTATTTACAAAACAGAAATAAAGTCACAGATGTAGAGAACAAACTTATGGTTACCAGGGGGGAAAGGGCAGCGGGGGAGGGATAAATTGGGAGATTGGGATTGACACATACACACTACTATATATAAAATAGATAACTAATAAGGACCTACTGTATAGCACAGGGAACACTTCTCAATACTCTGTAATGACCTATATGGGAAAAGAATCTAAAAAAAGAGTGGATATATGTATATATATAACTGATTCACTTTGCTGTACAGCAGAAACTAACATTTTAAATCAACTATACTGCAATAAATTTTTTTTTTAAATCTATGTTTCTGCTTTTAATCCAATTATGGCAATAGCATTAATTCTGGAGTGACTATAGAAAGTGTCAATTTATATTACTAATGAAAACAAAGGTATTTCATTACAAGTTTTATTTATTTTAAAAGCCCCTGAGGTACTCAATGAAATCAGTTATGTCCCTACTTAATGGTTATATACTCTAAAATATCCTTGTTCATATACATGTACATATGAAAATATTACCGAATATTATGAAAATATTATTGAATTATCACTACTTTTCCATCCAATGGATACAAATTTCCTTATAACTAGAAAGCACAAGTCTAGTTTTATTTATATTTAAGTATATCAAAAATAAAGCAGGTTGATTCATGAAACAAATGCCTAAAAACTCACCCAGAGAAGTAAACTTGAAAGAAATTTAGGTCTTAGTTCTTGCATTTCCTTAAATTTCCGGAAAGTAGCTGATACAACATGAGAAACCAGTCATTTCATATGACTATAGTTTTAAGCAGAAACAATACATGAAGTCATTATTATTATTACCGAGTACATTTATATGAAAAGAGTATGAATATGCAGTGTGCTCTTTTTGGTTTGGGGGGACTGTCACACTCTCTTAATGGAAATGAACTAGAAGCTACTGTGACACCAGAATGACAGGATTACTACTCCTTGTGGGGTAAAAGCAGCAGGAGATGATTAATTCTCAAGGAAGAGTTGATTTCCATGAAAATGTCTGTAAGGAAAAGAAAGTAAAAAACACACATTAGAGCCAACAAATCATGGGAAGCTAATGATTTTTTTTTTTTTTTTTTTTTCTTGCGTTATGAAGCTAATGATTTTGAAGCACTGAATTTAGAATTTTTTTCCAAATTGAAATAGCAGGTCATTACTCAGTCCTTTTCGATTTCACTGGGTTTGTAATTCAATGACAATGGGGCAATTTAGCAGAAAGACTGCTGGGGCTAGGTAAAAGCATTTCAATTATGTATATTTAGCGCAGGAAGAAAATGTGTCAACCCAAACGTAAAATACTAGAAAGTTAATTTCTCAAAAGAACTGAATATAGTTCATGGATCTTATGTCTGTCCTGTTCAAATCATATTTGCTAGGAACCAGTGTCTAACTTTTCTTTGCCTAAAACTGAATCCACAGAATTTGGGAGATTTTCTGTCAATTCCATACCCAAACTTCAAACTCAGAAAATCAGGCCCTAAAATGATTTATCTTCTTGCATGAGACTTTCTGGGTTCATGACGTCAGGATGGATTATTTTCCTAAAATGAATCTGATTGAATATGTCAAAATCATTGTCATAAAAAAAGTCACATCGTGGGTCTTGTTAATTAATTTCCATCCCTAAACTATCCCACTATGTGTAGTACACACTGACATTTTGATTTGGGCTACTTGGGCATGTACTGGCAGTACGGCTCCATGGCCATGATTTCCTTTAATTTAGTATGAAAGATATAGCTCTATTAAAATAACTATGGTTATTACGCTTAAATATATTAATATTCTTTTGAGTAGTTTTTAAATAGACAGAAACATGCATGCTACGGACTGAATTGTGTCCCCCCTCCCCCAAATTCACATGTCAAAGCCCTGTTCCTCAGTGTGATGGTATTTGGAGATGAGGTCTTTGGGAGGTAATTAGGTTTAGGTTAGGTCATGGGGGTAGAGCCCTCATTATGGAATTAGTTCCCTTATACCATGAGACAGTAGAGAGCTTGTTGTGCTCTCTCTGCCATGTGAGGACACAGTGAGAAGACAGCCATCTGCAAGTCAGGAAGAGAGTCCTCACTAGAATCTGACCATGCTGGCACCCTGACTAAGACTCCCAGCCTCCAAAACTGTGAGAAAATAAATTTCTGTTGTTTAAGACACCCCATCTGTGGTCTGGTATTTTTTGACGGCAGCCCCAGCTGACTAAGAAAATGCACCATCACATGTGTAAATTGATCCTCAGCACTTTTATTCATCTGCACATTTATTCTGCCTAATCCGGTTGTAGAAACCTCTCCCAGATGTTGTATCTTTTGGAGATTTATCAACCTTAATAATGTTTGAGATGCTAGTTTTAATTGCCTCATTAGAAAGGAGCGTCTCTGCTTAATTATCGACATTATTTAGTAAATATATGCTTTTTTAGTCAAAGAGATTGCACATCTTTTTCTGTGCCCCACTAATCTTTCCTCCTCTGTGGAAGACTTAATTTTGTTGACCAGCTAAACTTCCCACTTATGAGATGTACCTGAACAGATGTGTTTCTTTAACTTTAATTTTTTAATTTTTATACAGTTTTTAAAGGTTATACTCCATTTATAGTTATTACAAAATATTGCTGTATTCCCTGTGTTGCACAGAACAACCTTGAGCCTATCTTACACCCAATAGTCTATGCCTTTCACTCCCCTATCCCTACATTGCCCCTCTCCCGCTTCTTCCCACTGATAACCACTAGTTTCTTCTCTATATCTGCGAGTCTTCTTCTTTTATGCTATATTCACTAGTTGTACTTTTTAGATTCCACATATAAGTTATATCATACAGTATTTATCTTTCTCTGTCTGACTTATTTCACTTAGCATAATGCCCTCCAAGTCCATCCATGTTGCTGCAAATGGCAAAATTTCTGAACAGGTATGCTTTTACTTCTATCAGTAAACATACATCTCAATTCAACATTTTATCATGTCATAAAAATATTTTTTTATTTGTATTTATTTTTCTGGATAGAAATCACTGCATACCACACATCCTCTATATGTAGAAATAGATGTTATTTAACATGACACTTTCTTTAGCTGATTTCCTTGGCAAAACTTATGAAGTTTTTCACGTTTAATAAGTGTTTGTTGGGGCCTCGCTGTATAAAAAAGTGCTGTGCTAAGTTCTATGAAAGGGTAAATGACTTGCTACCAACCTGGAGCTTTGTTGAAAACAAAAAAAGAACTATACAAGAGTTGGGATAATTTCACCCATATCATTGTATTAATCAGAAAATGTTATAGAATCATAGGTAAGAACAGTAGTGTTCACTTCAAAAGAAGTGAGGCATTTGAGGCAATTCTTTTTTTTTTTTTAACATCTTTATTGGGGTATAATTGCTTTACAATGGTGTGTTAGTTTCTGCTTTATAACAGAGTGAGTCAGTTATACATATATATATGTTCCCATATCTCTTCCCTCTTTGTCTCCCTCCCTCCCACCCTCCCTATCCCACCCCTCCAGACAGCCACAAAGAACCGAGCTGGTTTCCCTGTGCCATGCGGCTGCTTCCCACTGGCTATCTACCTTACGTTTGTTAGTATATATATGTCCATGTCTCTCTCTCGCCCTAACACACCTCACCCTTCCCCCTCCCCATATCCTCAAGTCTGTTCTCCAGTAGGTCTCTGTCTTTATTCCTGTTTTACCCCTAGGTTCTTCATAACATTTTTTTTTCTTAAATTCCATATATATGTGTTAGCATACGGTATTTGTCCTTCTCTTTCTGACTTACTTCACTCCGTATGACAGACTCTAGATCTATCCACCTCATTACAAATAGCTCAATTTCGTTTCTTTTTATGGCTGAGTAATATTCCATTGTATATATGTGCCACATCTTCTTTATCCATTCATCCGACGACGGGCACTTAGGTTGTTTCCATCTCCGGGCTATTGTAAATAGAGCTGCAATGAACATTTTGGTACATGACTCTTTCTGAATTCTGGTTTCCTCAGGGTATATACCTAGTAGTGGGATTGCTGGGTCATATGGTAGTTCTATTTGTAGTTTTTTAAGGAACCTCCATACTGTTCTCCATAGTGGCTGAACCAATTCACATTCCCACCAGCAGTGCAAGAGTGTTCCCTTTTCTCCACACCCTCTCCAGCATTTATTGTTTCTAGATTTTTTGATGATGGCCATTCTGACTGGTGTGAGATGATATCTCATTGTAGTTTTGATTTGCATTTCTCTAATGATTAATGATGTTGAGCATTCTTTCATGTGTTTGTTGGCAGTCTGTATATCTTCTTTGGAGAAATGTCTATTTAGGTCTTCTGCCCATTTTTGGATTGGGTTGTTTATTTTTTTGTTATTGAGCTGCATGAGCTGCCTGTAAATTTTAGAGATTAATCCTTTGTCAGTTGATTCATTTGCAAATATTTTCTCCCATTCTGAGGGCTGTCTTTTGGTCTTGTTTATGGTTTCCTTTGCTGTGCAAAAGCTTTGAAGTTTCATTAGGTCCCATTTGTTTATTTTTGTTTTTATCTCCATTACTCTAGGAGATGGGTCAAGAAGGATCTTGCTGTGATTTATGTCATAGAGTGTTCTGCCTATGTTTTCCTCTAAGAGTTTGATAGTTTCTGGCCTTACATTTAGGTCTTTAATCCATTTTGAGCTTATTTTTGTGTATGGTGTTAGGGAGTGATCTAATCTCATACTTTTACATGTACCTATCCAATTTTCCCAGCACCACTTATTGAAGAGGCTGTCCTTTCTCCACTGTATATTCCTGCCACCTTTATCAAAGATAAGGTGACCATATGTGCATGGGTTTATCTCTGGGCTTTCTATCCTATTCCATTGATCTATCTTTCTGTTTTTGTGCCAGTACCATACTGTCTTGATTACTGTAGCTTTGTAGTATAGTCTGAAGTCAGGCAGCCTGATTCCTCCAGCTCCATTTTTTGTTCTCAAGATTGCTTTGGCTATTCGGGGTCTTTTGTGTTTCCATACAAATTGTGAAATTTTTTGTTCTAGTTCTGTGAAAAATGCCAGTGGTAGTTTGATAGGGATTGCATTGAATCTATAGATTGCTTTGGGAAGTAGAGTCATTTTCACAATGTTGATTCTTCCAATCCAAGAACATGGTATATCTCTCCATCTGTTTGTATCATCTTTAATTTCTTTCATCAGTGTCTTATAATTTTCTGCATACAGGTCTTTTGTCTCCTTAGGTAGGTTTATTCCTAGATATTTTATTCTTTTTGTTGCAATGGTAAATGGGAGTGTTTTCTTGATTTCACTTTCAGATTTTTCATCATTAGTATATAGGAATGCCAGAGATTTCTGTGCATTAATTTTGTATCCTGCTACTTTACCAAATTCATTGATTAGCTCTAGTAGTTTTCTGGTAGCATCTTTAGGATTCTCTATGTATAGTATCATGTCATCTGCAAACAGTGACAGCTTTACTTCTTCTTTTCCGATTTGGATTCCTTTTATTTCCTTTTCTTCTCTGATTGCTGTGGCTAAAACTTCCAAAACTATGTTGAATAAGAGTGGTGAGTGTGGGATCTTCCCGGACCGGGGCACGAACCCGTGTCCCCTGCATCGCAGGCGGACTCTCAACCACTGCACCACCAGGGAAGCCCCAAGACCATTTTTTTTTTAAAGAAAAAAAAGGAATTCATCAGAAATCCTTGCCCCAGTTAGATTAGTAAAACCCAATGTATTTTACCTGTAATGTGCTAAGAGTTCAATACATATTGTTTCAGAGACCATTTTTTTTTAAAAGAAAAAAAAGGAATTCATCAGAAATCCTTGCCCCAGTTAGATTAGTAAAACCCAATGTATTTTACCTGTAATGTGCTAAGAGTTCAATACATATTGTTTCAGAAAGTGAATTCTAGTTATGCACTTACCATTGCTTTTCACCTTTAAATTCAGTTTACTATTTGTAGGAAAACAATTATCCTGAATGGGGAGTAACTGCTAAGTTGAAAATGAAAAGTTCAAAAGGTAGGGGAAAACTAGGCTTACCGGAACTAATACAAGAAGAGACATCTATTACTTGGCAGTAAGGAGTACTGGGAAGTGGCTAGCAGGTCACAGCGAGGGCCCACTGCCCAGGGAGGGAGATATCCTGCCTCTCACTCAACCAGAACACAAGTGAGCTCTTCCTAGAAGGAGCACTTCAATATTAGAATCTGACCTTGAAAACCCCAAGAAACCTCATTTCGTTTACGACCAAGACAACACAGCCACTCAAAAAATAAGAGTGAGATTTGAGATTTTCTTTCAGAAATGAAAATATATTTTTTTTAAAAAAGAATCTGGATATTTAGATCATTCTGACTGATCACCCCTCATGACAGAGATGAAGGAAAATAATTATTTACATTCCTAGCAGAAGCAAGAGCATCAGTCAGAACTTCTGATGGCCGGTAATGCAAACACAACCAAATTAAAGGAGGTTTGTTTTTGTTTGGTTGGTTTTTTTTGTTTGTTTGTTTGTTTTTGCAGTACGCGGGCCTCTCACTGTTGTGGCCTCTCCCGTTGCGGAGCACAGGCTCCGGACGCTCAGGCTCAGCGGCCATGGCTCACGGGCCCAGCCGCTCCGCGGCATGTGGGATCTTCCCGGACCGGGGCACGAACCCGTGTCCCCTGCATCGGCAGACGGACTCTCAACCACTGTGCCACCGGGGAAGCCCAAGGAGTTTTTATATTCTCATATAACTGGAAGTCCAGAGATAAACCTGACTGTAAAACACAGCTGGCTCCGTGAACCCACACAGTGGTATCTGGACTCTACCTCTTTCTATCTTGCAGCAGATTCTTCAACTGGTGGGCTAGAGGGCTACTGGTAGACCCCACCAGCTTGGTAAACTAAGCAGAAAGAGAGTATAACTCCAATAGTTCCAAGAAAACTGAGGAGGACTCTGATTGCCCCATCCCTTCGCAGTCTTAGGCAAGAGGGAGTGTTCTAAGTGGTCAGGCTTGTCTTAAAGACCCATTCCTGTGGTTGGGGGTTAGGGGAGTGTTCACTTTCTAATCCCACTACTGGAAAAAGAAATTCACTTCCTGGAAGGGTAGAGGGAGCGAGTGGGTAGCAAGGAGTGCTAGATAATGCAAAATATAGGTGTATATCTCTTCATCTTTGCAGGTAGATTAGGTGGCCAAATCATCATCTGAAATATTAACAATAATCACATACCCTAAATCTGGGGAAAGAGATGGCAGTTTAGGGCTTTCATGATTGAAATTGGCAGGGGGTCTGTTTCCGGTTTAAGACAAAAGCAGTTTTTACCTTGAAAGAGAGTGAATAGCTTTTCTTTAAGTGCTTAGAATCTGGATTCTTCTAAAAATTTCTCTAGGTTACTTCTTATGGTTTACCAGTATTAGATATTTATCAATTAGAATGTCTAGGATTATTTTGATAAAGATTGTTTTTGTGAATTGTCATGATTTAACTTGCCTCTCAAAATCCTATTTTCATTCAGTTTATACTAGAAAAACATAATTTAGTTGTCACAGATTTCTATGTATATGATACATAGACATTTTTTTTCTTTATTGTAGTGTAGTTGATTTACAATGTTGTGTTAGTTTCAGGTGTACAGCAAAGCGATTCAGTTATACATATACATATATCATCTTTTTTAGATTCTTTTCTCATATAGGCTATCACATAATATTGAGTAGATTTCCCTGTGCTGTACAGTAGATCCTTGTTGGTTATCTATCTTTTTTTTATCATTTATTTTCATAAAGTTTATTTGTTCTTACAGAGGCTGACTTCCTAAAATCAATAGTTTAGTCATTTAGGTTTTCTCGTACAACAAGAAAAGAGCACTTGAAAAATTCTCAAAATGAAACTAATTTTTTTAAGTCCGTAAACTACTGTTTTGCCAGCATGGATTCATCACATCTGTCAGGGGAAATACAGCAATGGCAAAAGAGTATGTGATCCTAAAATGTAGCAGAAGCATCCTATTACCTGTTTATTCTGCAAAGTTCACTACAAGTAAGGATTGCATCATATCAATAGGTTCATGTCTTTCCTGTAAAATAAAAATATTTTAGTGGCTGAGATAAAAAACTGTATAAAGAAAATTTCATTCCTCACTGATAATCTTATAACTTGATACCTATAATTTATCTGATATAAATGGTGTAGGCAATCTAAGCAAACAGCTATTGTAACAGCTGTACTATCTTCTCACTATCTATCTTAAATATAGTAGAGTGTGTGTGTGTTCATCCCAAGCTTCTGATTTATCGCTCCCTGCCACGTTTCCCCTTTGGTAACTATAAGTTTGTTTTTGCTATTGATACACAGACATTCTTCAAGCACTAGGATTAATAAAATACACAATTTAAAAGATGTATTCTTGGGCTTCCCTGGTGGCGCAGTGGTTGAGAGTCCGCCTGCCAATGCAGGGAACACGGGTTTGTGCCCCGGTCCGGGAAGATCCCACATGCCGCGAAGCGGCTGGGCCCGTGGGCCATGGCCGCAGAGCCTGCGCGTCCGGTGCTCCGCAACGGGAGAGGCCACAACAGTGAGAGGCCCGCCTACTGCAAAAACAAAAACAATGTATTCTTCACTTTTCAACTTTATTTGCTTAAAGATCTTTTCAGTAGATTTTCTCCAAAATTCTTACTTACATGCATGTTTTCTGGAACACTTAAAAATATAGCAAAGGTCATTCTTGTGACTGGGAATTACATTCTTAATATAATTTTGAAATAACTTTTTTTTTCACTGATAGTATATACTGCCCTGCTCTCCTTTGCTCTCTAATTGAAGAAAAAATTTAGTGTTAGAGTATTCCACAAACCACTTCTCACAGTTAAATGTGAAATTCAAATTAATGCTTTTATGAAATGAATATGCAATATTTTATTTATACCATTCTAGAATATAGGTGTCTTCCTTGAGCATCCTAGAAGAGACTGTATTGTATTATTCCCATAGGAATAATAATGGGCAAGTGCGCATGGCACTTTCCTCATCTGATTAATAAGGCATGATGAGGTTAAGTGAATTCTTTCAGGAGACTTATGATTTATTCTCCAATGCATAACCTGGCTGTGGTCTTTGGAGCTACTTCATAAGCAGCCCTAATTTTACTTTATGGAGCAGAGTCTCTTGGCCCTTCAGCCAGATCCCCACTTCTTTTTTGTTTGTTTTTTTGTTTTGTTTTGTTTTGAACTGTCTCTTTATTTGTTTTTAACTTTTTATTTTATATTGGAGTATAGCCGATTAACAATGTTGTGATAGTTTCAGCTGCACAACAAAGCGACTCAATCATACATATGCAGGTATCCATCCTCCCCCAAACTCCCCTCTCATCCAGCCTGCCACATAACATTAAGCAGAGTTCCCTGTGCTATACAGTATGTCCTTGTTGGTTATCCATGTTAAGTATAACAGTGCAGATCCCCACTTCTTTTGAAGCTGATTCTGGCTACCTGCCAATCAAAATAATTTGTATGAAATCAAAATGAATGGAACGAAAAAGTAGGCATGGAAAGTACTGTCACATATCCTCGCTGCTCTGCTCCAATTGTGAGACCCCAACTTTCAAGAAACATCACCCAGGGCTTCCCTGGTGGCGCAGTGGTTGGGAATCCGCCTGCCAATGCAGGGGACACGGGTTCGAGCCCTGGTCCAGGAGGATTCCACATGCCGCGGAGCAACTAAGCTCGTGCGCCACAACTATTGAGCCTGCGCTCTAGAGCCCACGAGCCACAACTACTGAAGCCCGTGTGCCACAACTACTGAAGCCCGCGTGCCTGGAGCCTGTGCTCTGCAACAAGAGAAGCCACCACAATGAGAAGCCTGTGCCCCGCAAAGAGGAGTGGCCCCCGCTCGCTGCAACTAGAGAGGGCCTGTGTGCAGCAGCGAAGACCCAATGCAGCCAAAAATTAAATAAATGAATAAATAAATAAATTTATAAAAAAAGAAACATCACCCATATCAAATTTCTCAGTAATATTTACCTCTCATTTTTTCCACCATATCGATAACTAGCTGTTTTCATCTCCAAAGTGCTTCTCAAACATTAAATAATCTGAGATTACACACTCTATTCTTTGCATATATCTTGACCAGCTGTCAGAGAAGGCAATTTATGTCCCCTCAATTTTATTCTTCTTGGCACTGTGTGGCTTCTATAAGTAAATCTGAATGGAAATTGAAAGTTACAACCTAGTGTGTCTCCATAACAAAGGCAACACATAATTTTCCTTAAGCAGGGTAACCTTCAGGTTACTTTCAAACTTTCTTTATTCAGTTTCAAGATACCAAGCATGTGTGTATGTTATTGTCTGCAGAAATACTCTCTTATACACAGTTCACTGAAGTGAATCTAAAGAGCAAAAGCAATTCTTCCCATGTTCTCTATATAGTGATAGTAGGAAGCCTTCCAGAAGTTAAAAAACTGGAGTTTAGCAACATATCAGCTTTCACGCGGGCCTCTCCTACACACTTATATAATTCACTTACTCTCCTGCGAATCATTTGATTCACTTGTAGCCCCACTTGAGTCTTGAATCGCATTTCAAAGTATTTCTATCATTCATCCATTTTCAGAACTGCCATTAGAAGTGATGGGAATTTGGCACCAAATTCAGTGAGAGGATATGATATGAGTTCTTTCTAATTTTTCTTTGAGCACCACCTCAGGTTCAAACTGTGAAATCTGCTTTTTAGAGTTATTTTTCCATCTTGGTATCATTTCAACTAAGTTGAATTTTAGAGCTTGGGATATGCATTCACATAGATTTTCAGAGAAGAAAGGAGATTCATTATTGTTACTATTATTAATTTATACCTAAAGTTGTTTTAAAATTTTAATTAAATGATTTTACCACTGATGTTTCTCATCAGCTTTTTACTCTTAAAAATATATGCCTAGATTTACCATTGTCATCTAAAAATTGTTGTATTAGTTATGTTTGGTTATTATTAATACCTACTAATATATACACTAGAATGCATTTGATTTTCTTTTCCCTAGTCAGTCTAGAATTTTATGTTATTTATTTTATTTCTATATAGGGGAGGAAAGTACCATTTTATGGGTAAAGAAACAAAAGAGGAAAACTTTATTAACTAGAGTATTAATTTTGCGTGTGGTATTTTCATTTCTTTTGTCAACAACTAAAAATTGTCTTATGAACTGAATTTATACTTTAAGTACCCAGTGCATGCATCTGTTTGAGGGTTCAAACTTTGTGTACTTTATTCAGTTACATTGATAACATTTGTACAATAACAAAATAAGTTTATTTCTTAATGGGGCAAAACAGGATCCATTAATATGAATAAATTACAGTATGTGTCCCTGTTTTCCTGTATTACAATAAATAAATTGATTAGGAAAGACATTGAGGAAGTCATAGCATTCTTTTTTTGGTTGCCTGAAACTGTCTTAGCCTAATGTATATGCTTATTAAGTGGAAAAAAATGTCTGCATTTATCGAGGAGTTAGTCCCTCAGCCTTTGTTTCTAAGGTTAATCTTGCACTTCTAGCCCTTCCTTATCATGACAGTAGTGGTTGTAGAGTCCTACCTGTAGAAGTAGTGGCCAAAGTAACGATGATAGTGATGATGATAATGGCAAAGATTATTTTAAGAGTAACTCCATTTAGGTGAAATTCATTTTGTAAAAAATGTCAAATAAGCTTCCGGTTGGGAGTGGAAAAATTTTTTAAACATTTTTAATGTCAAAGAAGTTTGAAAATTTGCTTTTGAAAAAAAATTTGGGAATGTAATTTAGAGATAAAATTGAAAATATTTACTTATGTATATTAGAATGTGATTAATCAAAATTTTCTCTTCCCTGATAGGTAATTCTTTAATTGTTGTAGACAGAGTAGCTCATATTTAAAGTATATGAAATATATTGTTAAGCTGTAATTTTGGCAAAAATATTTTGATTGTTGGGGTATTTTTTCTCTTTAGTACTCAGTTATTTATTCCACATCTGTGTAATTTCTGGTTGGTCTTCAATTGTTCTTAAATGAAACATGATATATTTGTTCCAAATAATCTCTAAGTTTCCTCTAGAGATAACTTTCTATGAGTCAAGGCTTGTCAATATAGTCATATATGCCTGCTCTCCATTGAGGGGATGCTTTCAAGTTATGCAAAGGCAGCAACTTTACAGAAGAAAAATGAATTACAAAATTTTAAAATGTTTATACATAAAAATATAATAAAAAGGGCTTCCCTGGTGGCGCAGTGGTTGAGAGTCCGCCTGCCGATGCAGGGGATGCGGGTTCGTGCCCCAGTCCAGGAGGATCCTACATGCCGCGGAGCGGCTGGGCCCATGACCCATGGCCGCTGAGCCTGCGCATCCGGAGCCTGTGCTCCACAACGGGAGAGGCCACAACAGCGAGAAGCCCGCGTACCGCAAAAGAAAAGTCATAAAAAGAAAGAGTAAACAGTTGAAGGAAAAAAGTGCAACATAAGTTTAGATAAAGTGGTACTATCCTATATGTGTGTGTTTATTTATAAACATACATGTATACACACATGCATACATGTAAGTACATTTACACTTAGACATACTCATATATGTATATGCAAATATACATATACAAAATATATACATATACATTACATATATATGTATATGTGTACACAATTTTATAAACCACCAGAAGGAGGTTTATAGAAAAATGAACAAAAAATTTCACAGGATAAGAAATATAAATGAAAAATAAACATATAAAAAAGCTTACCTCTAGCAATCAAAGAATTGCAAATGAAGTAGAATTTTCCTCCTGTGTGATTGAACATATTTTGAATACCAGTAATACCCAGGGTTGTCAAGGATAAGGAAACAAATTATTTTTATTTTCAAAAATAAACTAATTTTCAAATATATACATATATTCTCAAAAGATATAAAAGTGATTATATTATTTGCCCAGAAATTCTATATTTAGGAAATTCTCCTTATACAAAAATCATTAATATGTGCTGAGAAAACTTCTGCCATGTCCCAGGGTAGAAAGCTGTTCAACTAAATTATGCATAGCCATGGAATGACATGCCATGTAGCCACTTAAGTGGTATTTTATGGAATATATACAGCAAGAAATCATGTTTATTATATATTGCCTAGTAAAAAAAACTAACGGAGAGTGTGTTGATGACTTGTCAGAAACAAATAAAACATATTTATGTATTTACTTGCATGTACAGAAAAGTAGGTATAAATAGAACAATATGTCAACAGTTCTTTTTGCGTGGTGAGAATACAAATAATTATCTATGGTAAGTCTATTGTTTAATAAAAAACCCAAATAATTATCTATTTATTTATTTTGCTATTTTTTATATTTTTTCAATTTTCAGTCATGAACTGAAAGTATAGACTTTTGTAAGCAGAAATAAAAAGTTTCTGGATATAATAAGATTTTCCAACATTAATCTCTTAGATCTTCTATGCCCCTTTCACAAATAAAAATTAATGGCTTTAATAGAGGTTCAATTATGCTGTTAAACCAGAATATCCAAAAGAAATTTCATCCATTTGAACTATTTTATCACTGATTTTGTTTCTCTCCCAGAGGGGATATTTTTGCTTGCATTTAGACCTGACATATGAGCCTAAATAAAAGAAAAAGGTGTTAAAAAGCAACTTGACCAAAAAAGCCATTGCCCTTGATGGTATTGGGTATATGAGGCGGTAAGGGACATGCAAAAATGATTGAAGATTATGACATAGTTTGTGGCCTGGATGGCAGTACTTATGGAACTTGGGAGACGAGGAATGCTGATTATGAGGGCCTATGGGTATCAGGGTGGAGGGTAAATGCTGAGAAAGTGAAATGTGGTAGTGGGCAGGGAGTTTGGCTCTACCACTAAAGAGGTGTATTCTGCCATAGAAAATGCTATAAAAGAGCTATATATACCTATACAGTCTGTGTTTTGTGGGGAAGGGGTTTTTGTCATCAATATTTGACATGAAATTCCAAATTGTAATTCTCCTTTTCCAATGTTCGATTAGGAAATGCATCTACGACCACAACTGTGATAGACAGCAAGAATGGATCTGTGCCCAAATCCCCTGGAAAAGTGATAAAGAGGACAGTTACAGAAGATATAGTGACGACATTCAGCTCCCCAGCAGCCTGGCTTCTGGTCATTGCTCTGATCATCACGTGGTCAGCTGTGGCCATTGTTATGTTTGACTTAGTGGATTACAGAAACTTTTCAGGTAAGATCCATGAAGTTTGGCTTTTCTTTTTTTTCTTTCTTTTTAAATTAATTTTTAGGGGAGTATAGCTACTTTGCAATGTTGTGTTAGTGTCTGCTGTACCTCAGAAGTTTGGCTTTTAAATGGAAAGAAACAGAGTTCTCTCCAGCTTTGGCTTTGTTTCTCTTCACCTTGCAAATAAACAAAGCATCCCACAAACATGCTTGAGGGCCTCTAAGGGCTAGTTCCCATCTTCACATTTCCTTCTAATCTTTGCCTGTTGTTCTCATAGACTTCAAATGAAACCTGATTTGAAGAGCTGAACAAAAGCTCAATGTTATAGTTTCATGAGGATAACAATTCCAAAGATTGGTGGATATTTGGTTTGGGAATAGGGACTTTATCAATCATTAATAAAGGATAATTTGTAGATTTTACACTCGGCTATATAAAACCAAACCAAACCCAAATAAAACACTTTTGGATAAATGGAAAATTGTGTATTTTTAAGTCCCCCATTATCTGGCTCCAAGTTTCCTTCCCAGACATTCTCTTTGTTCCTCCCATTAAAACATCCTATTTTGATTTCCTAAAAATAAAGAATGTTAAAAGGAATTTCAAGGAATTACTTGTAATGCGATACTACGGCCAGCCATGTGTTCTTATAGATTCAGAGTGAAATAGGAATATCACAAGTGAGGAAATTTAGATTTTCATTATGGCCTATCCAATCTCTGAGTATATTGTTCATCTCTTTGTTCAAGGGGTTTCTGTTTTCTTTAAATTATATTTGTCTATTTCCACATCTGACATGCTCTATTGAGCATGTGAGTTCCTTGAGGGAAGGAATCAGTCAGGTGCTCAATAATTATTAAATGAATAGATGAATGAGTTTATGCTTATGCCTTTGTATCATAAGCAAAAACATTTTATTAGCCTCTTAATGTGCTCATTCATATTTGCACTGTGCACCCTCCCACCTACCTGTTCTTTGTTCAGTAAGAGTGGAATCGGTAGAACCCAGAAACTATAAATACTGTAAGTTGCATTCTATATACTGAGAGATTCTCTACTTCTCATTATGGTATTTTACTCATTCAACAATTATTGTCAAGTATCTACTACATATGCCAGGAAATGGCTATGTTAAAAGAAATGCAAGTATGAATAACACAAAGTCAAAAAACTGTATAGTTTGGGTTTATTGATATGGAGGTGTGACTGAGATGACTCTGCCCCCTGTACCGTTGGTAGCTGGGTTAAAGTGAGCATCATCTAACAGGTAGAGCTAAGTCTCATGATGTCAACCAAAGCAAAAGGGCTATTTATCCAGAGCCATAAACCTCTGCTTTAAGTAGGCAATAGTTTTGGTATATTGTGTAATGCATACTCTTAAAAGAATATACAGTTGAAATGCCTATAATACAAAATATGACCTAGAATTTTAAGTGAAAAACAGTTGTTTACATTACTCTAGGAAATTTCATTTCCTTTGAGCCTATATTGACTGATATTTTTCATCTGTTCTTTTTTAGAATTTCATTCATTCAAATTTTAGAACCAAATATGGTCACATAATCTAGTTCTTCAATTTTTACAGTAGATGTGTTTTAAGAATTGTGTGTAAATCTAATATTTGTAAAGTTAATATTTTAATAAGTATACTAAATAAATTACTGATGAATTTGTTCTTAATTATTTGATAAAATGAGAAGCTACCTATAATTAAATTTTCAGATTAGATTACTTAAATGTAAGGCACACAGTCCACAGTAGAGCTTCCTTGGACCGTTGTAATTAATTACTATGGATAATGCCTATGATCCTGGCATTTCATTTGATGGGGAAAAATAACCTCTGTATTACTACTACTTCACTTCTTCTTTCAAGAAGTGTTTGCCCAGTACATCGTCTTTGTGAAGACTCCTCCTCCAGTTCTATATATTTATTAATGACCTAACCATCTATCCATTTGCGGCAAAAAGAAACCTGCAAGTCATCTGTTAAATCTGCTGGGCACCTGATCAGTTACCACACTGTATGCCAGCCAAACCTCTTATGCCTCATAAATTTGCTTCCTCCTCTTATTACCACAGTCTCCATTACTACACTGCAGACCTTGATTCTCTTTTGAGGGGGCTAATGCAGTTTCTTCTTGTCTGCCTCATCCAGGCCTCTCCCCTTTAACATTGCCCCCAAGGTATCTTCATAAAACGTCAATTTCATTATTTCTGCCAAGTACAAATTCCTTGGCATGAAATTCAAGTCCTTGGCTTAGCCCTTTATTTCCATCTTGTAACTCTGCTCATGCACCCCGTTTTCCAGCCATACTTCCTATTGCTCTCACCTGTTTTCTTTGCCTAGGAAAACATACACTCTCACTCCTCCCTGCCTCTGCTCATACCATCCTTCCCTCATTCCCTGATCCAGTATAGCAGAAAGTGTAAAAAAGTAGTTAAGAATGTGAACTCTGGTGTTGCATTTCCTTGCTATTAAATCCAGATCTTGCAATTTTATAGTCATTGTGATATCAGAAAAGTCACTTGGTCTCTCTTTGCTTCAGTTTCATCATCTATACAATAGTACATATGTAATAAGATTAAGAGAATTATGCAGATGAATATATTTGGAGGGTTTAGAACAGAGCCTGGTTTATCACAAGTACTGTATATATTTTATTTTTTTACTTTTTAAATTTTATTGATTTATTAATTTTTTAAACATCTTTATTGGACTATAATTGCTTTACAATGGAGTATTAGTTTCAGCTTTATAACAAAGTGAATCAGCCATACATATACATATATCCCCATATCCCCTCCCTCTTGCATCTCCCTCCCACCCTCCCTATCCCACCCTTCTAAGTGGTCGCAAAGCACTGAGCTGATCTCCCTGTGCTATGCAGCTTCTTCCCACTAGCTATTTTACATTTGGTAGTGTATATATGTCAACGCCACGCTCTCACTTCATCCCAGCTTACCCTTCCGCCTCCCCATGTCTTCAAGGCCATTTGCTATGTCTGCATCTTTATTCCTGTCCTGCCCCTAGGTTCTTCAGACCCTTTTTTTGGTTTTTTAGATACCATATATATGTGTTAGCATACAGTATTTGTTTTTCTCTTTCTGACTTACTTCACTCTGTATGACAGACTCTAGGTCTATCCACCTCACTACAAATAACTCGATTTCGTTTCTTTTTATGGCTGAGTAGTATTCCATTGTATATATGTGCCACATCTTCTTTATCTATTCATCTGTCGATGGGCACTTAGGTGGCTTCCATGTCCAGGCTATTGTAAATAGAGCTGCAATGAACATTGTGATACATGACTCTTTTTGAATTATGGTTTTCTCAGGATATATGCCCAGTAGTTTGATTGCTGGGTCGTATGGTAGTTCTATTTTTAGCTTTTTAAGGAACCTCCATGCTGTTCTCCTTAGTGGCTGTATCAATTTACATTCCCAACAACAGTGCAAGAGGGTTCCCTTTTCTCCACACCCTCTCTAGCATTTATTGTTTGTAGATTTTTTGACGATGACCATTCTGACGGTGGGAGGTGATACCTCACTGTAGTTTTGATTTGCATTTCTCTAATGATTAGTGATGTTGAGCATCCTTTCATGTGTTTGTTGGCAATCTGTATATCTTCTTTGGAGAAATGTCTGTGTAGGTCTTCTGCCATTTTTGGATTGGGTTGTTTGTTTTTTTGATATTGAGCTGCATGAGCTGCTTATAAATTTTGGAAAATAATCCTTTGTCAGTTGCTTCATTTGCAAATATTTTCTCCCATTCTGAGGGTTGTCTTTTCATCTTGTTTATGGTTTCCTTTGCTGCACAAAAGCTTTTAAGTATCATTAGGTCCCATTTGTTTATTTTGGTTTTTATTTCCATTTCTCTAGGAGGTGGGTCAAAAAGGATCTTGCTGTGATTTATGTCATAGAGTGTTTTACCTATGCTTTCCTCTAAGACATTTATAGTGTCTGGCCTTACATTTAGGTCTTTAATCCATTGTGAGTTTATTCTTGTGTATGGTGTTAAAGAGTGTTCTAATTTCATTCTTTTACATGTAGCTGTCCAGTTTTCCCAGCACCACTTATTGAAGAGGCTGTCTTTTCTCCATTGTATATTCTTGCTTCCTTTTTCAAAGATAAGGTGACCACATGTGTGTGGGTTAAGCTCTGAGCTTTCTAGTCTGTTCTGTTGATCTATATTTCTGTTTTTGTGCCAGTACCATACTGTCTTGATTACTGTAGCTTTGTAGTATAGTCTGAAGTCTGGGAGCCTAATTCCTCCAGCTCCGTTTTTCTTTCTCAATATTGCTTTGTCTATTTGGGGTCTTTTGTGTTTCCATACAAATTGTGAAATTTTTTGTTTTAGTTCTGTGAAAAATGCCATTGGCAGTTTGATAGGGATTGCATTGAATCTGTAGATTGCTTTGGGTAGTATAGTCATTTTCACAATGTTGATTCTTCCAATCTAATAACATGGTTTATCTCTCCATCTGTTTGTATCATCTTTAGTTTTCTTTCATCAGTGTCTATAGTTTTCTGCATACATGTCTTTTGTCTCCTTAGGTAGCTTTATTCCTAGGTATTTTATTCTTTGTGTTGCAATGGTAAATGGGAGTGTTTCATTAATTTCTCTTTCAGATTTTCTATCATTACTGTTTAAGAATGCAAGAGATTTCTATATATTAATTTTGTATCCTGATACTTTACCAAATTCATTGATCAGCTCTAGTAGTATTTTGTAGCATCTTTAGGATTCACTATGTATAGGATCATGTCATCTGCAAACAGTACCATCTTTACTTCTTCTTTTCTGATTTGGATTCCTTTTATTTCTTTTTCTTCTCTGATTGCTATGGTTAAAACTTCCAAAACTATGTTGAATAGTAGTGGTGAGAGTGGATGACCTTGTCTTGTTCCTGGTCTTAGTGGAAATGGTTTCAGTTTTTCACCATTGAGAACGATGTTGGCTGTGGGTTTTGTCATATATAGCCTTTATTATTTGAGGTAAGTTCACTCTCTGCCTACTTTTTGGAGGGTTTTTATCATAAATGGGTGTTGAATTTTTTCAAAAGCTTTTTCTGCATCTGTTGAGATGATCATATGGTTTTTATCCTTCAGTTTGTTAATATGGTTTATCACATTGATTGATTTGCGTATACTGAAGAATTCTTGCATTCCTGGGATACACCCCACTTGATCATGGTGTATGATCCTTTTAATGTGCTGTTGGATTCTGTTTGCTAGTATTTTGTTGAGGATTTTTGCATTTATGTTCATCAGTGATATTGGCCTGTAGTTTTCTTTCCTTGTGACATCTTTGTCTGGTTTTGGTATGAGGGTGATGTGTCCTCATAGAAAGAGTTGGGGAGTGTTCCTCCCTCTGCTATATTTTGGAAGAGTTTGAGAAGGATAGGTGTTAGCTCTTCTCTCAATGTTTGATAGAATTCGCCTGTGAAGCCATCTGGTCCTGGACTTTTGTTTGTTGGAAGATTTTTAATCACAGCCTCAATTTCAGTGCTTGTGGTTGGTCTGTTTATATTTTCTATTTCTTCCTGTTTCAGACTTGGAAGGTTGTGCTTTTGTAAGAATTGGTCCATTTCTTCCAGGTTGTCCATTTTCTTGGCATATAGTTGCTTGTGTTAATCTCTCATGATCCTTTGTATTTCTGCAGTGTCAGTTGTTACTTCTCCTTTTTCATTTCTAATTCTATTGATATGAGTCTTCTCCCTTTTTTTCTTGATGAGTCTGGCTACAGGTTTATCAGTTTCGTTTATCTTCTCAAAGAACCAGCTTTTAGTTTTATTGATCTTTGCTATTGTTTCCTTCATTTCTTTTTCATTTATTTCTAATCTGATCTTTATGAATTCTTTCCTTCTGATAACTCTGCAGTTTTTTTTGTTCTTCTCTGTCTAATTGCTTTAGGTGTAAGTTTAGGTTGTTTCTTTGTTATGTTACTTGTTTGTTGAGGTAGGATTTTATTGCTATAAACTTCCCTCTTAGAACTGCTTTTGCTGCATCCCATATGTTTTGGGTTGTCGTATTTTCATTGCCATTTGTTTCTAGGTGTTTTTGATTTCCTCTTTGATTTCTTCACTGATCTCTTGGTTATTTAGTAGTGTATTCTTTAACCTCCATGTGTTTGTATTTTTTACAGATTTTTTCCTGTAATTGATATGTAGTCTCATAGTGTTGTGGTCAGAAAAGTTACTTGATACAATTTCAATTTTCTTAAATTTACCAAGGCTTGATTTGTGACCCAAGATCTGGTCTATCCTGGAGAATGTTTCATGAGCACTTGAAAAGAAAGTGTATTCTGTTGTTTTTGGATGGAATGTCCTATAAATATCAATTAAGTCCATTTTGTTTAATGTATCATTTAAAGCTTGTGTTTCCTTATTTATTTTCATTTTGGATGATCTGTCCATTGGTGAAAGTGGGGTGTTAAAGTCCCCTAATATGATTGTGTCACTGTCAATTTCCCCTTTTATGGCTGTTAGCATTTGCCTTATTTATTGAGGTGCTGCTTTGTTGGGTGCATAAATATTTACAATTGTTATATCTTTTTCTTGAATCAATCCCTTGATCATTATGTAGTGTCCTTCTTTGTCTCTTGTAATAGTCTTTTTTTAAAGTCTATTTTGTCTGATATGAGAATTGCTACTCCAGCTTTCTTTTGATTTCCATTTGCATAGAATATCTTTTTCCATCCCCTCACTTTCAGTCTGTAGGTGTCCCTAGGTCTGAAGTGGGTCTCTTGTAGACAATATATATATGGGTCTTGTTTTTGTATCCATTCAGCTGGTCTATGTCTTTTGGTTGGAGCATTTAATCCATTGAAATTTAAGGTAGTTATCGATATGTATGTTCCTATTACCATTTTCTTAATTGTTTTGGGTTTGTTATTGTAGACCTTTTTCTTCTCTTGTGTTTCCCACCTAGAGAAGTTCCTTTAGCATTTGTTATAAAGCTGGTTTGATGGTGCTGAATTCTCTTGGCTCTTGCTTGTCTGTAAAGGTTTTAATTTTTCCGTCGAATCTGAATGATATCCTTGCTGGTTAGAGTAATCTTGTTTGTAGGTTTTTCCCTTTCATCACTTTAAATATGTCTTGCCAGTCCCTTCTGGCTTGCAGAGTTTCTGCTGAAAGATCAGCAGTTAACCTTATGGGGATTCCCTTGTATGTTACTTGTTGTTTTTCCATTGCTGCTTTTAATATTTTTTCTTTGTATTTAATTTTTGATATTTGATTAATATGTGTCTTGGAGTGTTTCTCCTTGGATTTATCCTGTACGGGACTCTCTGCACTTCCTGCACTTGACTGACTCTTTCCTTTCCCATGTTAGGAAGTTTTCAACTATAATCTCTTCAAATATTTTCTCAGTCCCTTTCTTTTTCTCTTCGTGTTCTAGGGCCCATATAATTCTAATGTTGGTGTGTTTAATGTTGTCCCAGAAGTCTCCAAGACTGTCCTCATTTCTTTTCATTCTTTTTTCTTTATTCTGCTCTGCAGTATTTATTTCCACTATTTTATATTCCAGGTCACTTATCCATTCTTCTGTCTCATTTATTCTGCTGTTGATTCCTTCTAGAGAACTTTTTTTTTTTTTTTGCGGTACGTGGGCCTCTCACTGTTGTGGCCTCTCCTGTTGCTGAGCACAGGCTCCGGACATGCAGGCTCAGTGGCCATGGTGCACCGGCCCAGCCGCTCCGTGGCATGTGGGATCTTCCCAGACCGGGGCACGAACCCGTGTCCCCTGCATCGGCAGGCAGACTCTCAACCACTGCGCCACCAGGGAAGCCCCTAGAGAACTTTTAATTTCATTTATTTTGTTGTTCATCATTGTTTGTTTGCTCTTTAGTTCTTCTAGGTCCTTGTTAAACGTTTCTTGTATTGTCTCCATTCTGTTTCCAAGATTTTGGATCATCTTTACTATCATTACTCTGAATTCTTTTTCAGGTCGACTGCCTATTTTCTCTTCATTTGTTTGGTCTGGTTGGTTTTTACCTTGCTCCTTCATCTGCTGTATGTTTCTCTGTCTTCTCATTTTGCTTAACTTACTGTTTTTGGGTTCTTCTTTACACAGGCTGCAGGTTCGTAGTTCCCATTGTTTTTGGTGTCTGCCCCCAGTGGGTAAGGTTGGTTCAGTGGGTTGTGTAGGCTTCCTGGTGGAGGGGACTGGTGCTTGTTTTCTGGTGGATCAGGCTGGATCTTTTCTTTCTGGTGGGCAGGACCATGTCCAGTAGTGAGTTTTGGGGTGTCTGTGACCTTATTATGATTTTAGGCGGCCCTTCTGCTAATTGGTGGGGCTGTGTTCCTGTCTTGCTAGTTGTTTGGCATAGGGTATCCAGTACTGGAGCGTGCTGCTCATTGAGTGGAGCTGGGTCTTAGCATTGAGACAGAGATCTCTTGTAGAGCTTTCGCTGTTTGATATTATGTGGATCTGGGAGGTCTCTTGTGGAACAATGTCCTGAACTTTGCTCTCCCACCTCAGAAGCGGGGGCCTGACACCCGGTCGGAGCACCAAGACCCTGTCAGCCACACAGCTCAGAAGGAAAGGGAGAAAAAAAAGAAAGAAAGAAAAAATAAATAAAATAAAGTTATTAAAATAAAAAATAAAAAATTTATTAAAAATAAAAAAAATTCAAAAGTAATAAAAGAAAAGAAAGAAGAGAACAGCCAAACCAAAAAACAAATTCACCAATGATAACAAGCGCTAAGAACTATACTAAAAAAAAAAAAAATGAAAAAAAAAAACAGACAGACAGAACCCTAGGGCAAATGGTAAAAGCAAAGCTATACAGACAAAATCACACAAAGAAGCATGCACATACACACTCAGAAAAAAAGGAAAAAAAAAGTATATATATATATATATATATATATATATATATATATATATATATATATATATAT
>NW_006770215.1:362328-372342 GCF_000442215.2 Lipotes vexillifer
TATATATAAAAGGAAGGGAGCATCCAAATCAATAAACAAATTTACCAATGATAATAAACTCTAAATACTAAACTAAGATAAACATAAGACCAGAAACAAATTAGATGCAGAAAGCAAACCCCAAGTCTACAATTGCTCCCAAAGTCCACTGCCTCAATTTTGGGATGATTCGTTGTCTCTTCAGGTATTTCACAGATGCAACGTACATCAATTTGAGTGTGGAGATTTAATCTGCTGCTCCAGAGGCTGCTGGGAGAGATTTACCTTTCTCTTCTTTGTTCGCACAGCTCCCGGGTTTCATCTTTGGATTTGGCCCCGCCTCTGTGTGTAGGTTGCCTGAGGGCATCCGCTCCCTCCCAGACAGGACAGAGTTAAAATAGCAGCTGATTCAGGGGCTCTCAGGCCACGGGGAGGGAGGGGTACGGAATGTGGGGCGAGCCTGTGGCAGCAGAGGCCGGAATGATGTTGCACCATCCTGAGGTGTGCCGTGTCTTCTCCCAGGGAAGTTGTCCCTGGATCACGGGACCCTGGCAGTGGTGGGCTGCACAGGCTCCCGGGAGGGGAGGTGTGGACAGTTACCTGTGTTTCCACACAGGTTTCTTGGTGGCTGCAGCAGCAGCCTTAGTGTCTCATGCCCATCTCTGGGGTCCGCGCTGATAGTTGCGGCTCATGCCCGTCTCTGGAACTCATTTAAGTGGTGCTCTGAATCCCCTCTCCTCGTGCACCCCGAAACAATGGTCTCTTTCCTCTTAGGCAGGTCCAGACTTTTTCCTGGACTCTCTCCCAGCTATCTGTGGTGCAGTATCCCCTTCAGGCTGTGTTCACACAGCCAACCCCAGTCCTTTCCCTGGGATCAGACCTCCGAAGTCCGAGCCTCAGCTCCCAGACCCCACCCGTCCCAGCAGGTGAGCAGACAAGCCTCTCGGGCTGGTGAGTGCTGGTCAGCACCAATCCTCTGTGCGGGAATCTCTCCGCTTTGCCCCCTGCACCCCTGTTGCTGCTCTCTCCTCTGTGGCTCTGAAGCTTTCCTCCTGCCACCCGCCCCCCGTCTCTGCCAGTGAAGGGCCTTCCTAGTGTGTGGAAACCTTTCCTCCCTCACAGCTCCCTCCCAGAGCTACAGATCCTGTCCCTATTCTTTTGTGTCTGTTTTTTCTTTTTTCTTTTGCCCTAGCCAGGTACGTGGGTAGTTTCTTGCCTTTGGGGAAGTCTGAGGTCTTCTGCCAGCGTTCAGTAGATGTTCTGTAGGTATTGTTCCACATGTAGATGTATTTTTGATGTATCTGTGGGGAGGAAGATGATCTCCACGTCTTACTCCTCTGCCATCTTGAAGGTCTCCCCTGTATACATTTCAATATCACTAGTAAGAGATTAATTCCTCAGTTTTCTTGAAGGATGAATTCATCCCTTTTTTGTGAAAGAATTCCAGATTTCCTAAGAAAAATTCACTGTACCATGCTTTCATTTTCTTAGTCCCTTAAAGGCACCTGCATTATCAGCAGTTAACACATTGTATTGTTAGTATCTGTTTACTTGTCCAGCTCACTCAAAAACTTAACCTTATTCAAGGAAGAAATTCTCTTATTCATCTCTATACATGAGTGTTTGTCACATAGCAAGTTTTCTGCTATATATTGCTTAAAGGAATGAATAATGCTGATATTTTGATTTTGAAACAATTCCTTACCTTAGGAAGAAAGAAATATTTATCATAAAATTTTTATTTCATCCAGTCAAACAGGTGTTGACCCACTTTAAAAACTGATAAGTACATTTAATAAAATTAGAATGAAAAAAAATATGTTTATGAAATGATACTTGTCGGGCTTCCCTGGTGGTGCAGTGGTTGAGAGTCCGCCTGCTGACGCAGGGGACACGGGTTCGTGCCCCGGTCCAGGAAGATCCTACATGCCGCAGAGCAGCTGGGCCCGTGAGCCATGGCTGCTGAGCCTGAGTGTCTGGAGCCTGTGCTCTGCAATGGGAGAGGCCACAACAGTGAGAGGCCCATGTGCTGCAAAAAAAAAAAAAAAAAAAAAAAAAACTTTTTTCTATGGCTGCATAATAAATTACCGGAAAAGTAAGAGGTTTAAAAAAATAATAAACATCTATCACTCCACACAGTTTCTGTGGCTTAGGAATTTGGGAATGACTTAGGTCAGTGGTTCTGGCTTAGGGTATATCTTGATGTTGCAGTGAAGACCTTGGCTGGGGCTGCAGACATCTGAAATTTTTTTTCTGGGGTTGCGGACCAATTGGCAAGATGTCTCACTCATTCGGCTTTTAAGTTAATGGTGGTGTGTCCTCACATCATGGCAACTGGCATCACCTAGACTAAGTGATTCGAGAAAGAGCAAGGCAGAAGCCACAATGCCCCTTATGACCTACACTTAGAAATCTCACACTGCCATTTCTGCAAAATCCTTTAGGTCATAACAGGTCAACCCTATTCAGTGTTGGATGAGACTATACAATGGTAGGAATGCCCACAGGCAAGAATCACTGGGGGCCACTGTGGTGGCTGGCTACCACATATTTTACTCTCAGAAAGTTATATTGCCAAGTTATGTATCTTAAGATAAATACTTAGATCTAAGGAAGTACCATTCAGTACTCTAATTGACAAAGAGAGATTGTAATTACAACAGGTGTAAAGAGAAAGATGGTGTGTTGGGATGGCTGGCAACCTGAAGCCATATTTCAGAAGACAAATATTCTCCAATGGATTTGAAATTTTAAAAAGTCTCAAAGCTAAAATTCTTCCAGACATATATATTAATTCTGCAAATAAGAAATTCAAATACTTTTTGCTAATTAAAGTTTGAATGATAAACTTCTAGAACCAAAAGAGTATAATAAATTTAAGGACATTGTATAATTATAGCATAAAGCCTGTATTAACCACTGGTTGGATGGGATACATCCACTTGTATTAAAATTCTGATCTCTTTTCTCCATTTATTAAGTTTTAACTTGCCTTTTTAATGTTTTTTCACAGAAAAAAAAACCATTTGCTTCATTAAGAGTTTCAAAATGTAAATGATCCTCTTGTGTTTCTAATGCTATTTTTAATTGATACATTTCAAACATTTACCAGAGATTAATATTATTACCATGATGAGCCTTTTGTACCACATAATCGTCTTCGAAATATGTATCGTTAATGTTTATAAAACAAGGTTGGTGGTACAAGAAAGCATACTAGAAATAGTCACTCTGAAAGCCAGAGAGCGCACCTGTCCTTGGGCTCTGACACTTGAGAAAAGTAGGTGAATGCTTCCAAGATATTAAAAAATGTTTACAGAGAAATGAAAACCTATTTTCATAAGCAAGTACTATACTGGATTGAGAAGAATGATTCTCCTCTAGCCAATCTTCATAATTCCCTATTTTCTGAATTTGATCTGGTTGATCTGTATACAATCTACTTGTGAAGCACTAATAGAATTGGCTTATTTCAAAAGACTTGGGTTCACTCATATGCTTATTTCAGAAGACTTGGGTTCACTGATATCTCTATAACCTACAAGTTAGCATGACTAAGAAATTATATTTTCTTGTCTGTAAAATGGGGATGGCAGCTTGGTTTCTGGTGTGCAAAATTTGTGACTTTACTTCATCTTTTCAAATAAGACAAATTTTAGGACACAAAAATCAGATACTAGAAAAGAGATTTCACCTACCCTTCATTTCTTACTAAACATAATGTCAAAATACTATTAGAACAATGCTACTATGGTCTATCTAACAATGCTATGGTCAGACTTTGATGAGAGTAGAGTCACTGTAAGTGATGTAAAATAGGGAATTTATTTTGTATGGCTTATGCATTCATGGGAGCTGATTAAGCAGTCTGGGTGAGGCTGTTGCAGTTTCTCTGGTACAGGGTCAGAAGTCAGCAGGGTGGAAGATAGTGTAGAGGAGAAAAAATATCTTTTTCTTCTCCCTTTCTAAATTCTAGGCGGGGGCCCCTCTAACAAAAGACAAATTAACGAGAGAAAAGCACTCAGATTTATTTAATATAAGCTTTATGGGACATAGGAGCCTTTCTTCATAAGGAAGTGAAGCCCTTAAGAGGCAGTTAAACCTGAGCATTTTTATGCTATGTTTGGTGATAAGTGGAAAGCGGTGAAAAAATGTGACACAACAAAAAAGGGTCTGAGCTAAGTGTAGCAGATTGGGGGACGCAGTAAGGCCTGTTCATTCAGATTCCTCTGTGCATTTTAGGATAATGACATTCTTTCCCTCTGGGTATAGGGAGGGTCTCTGTCACAGGAGGGTTTTATGACCTGCTTTAGGGGAGGGTCAGAAAGTTCTTCTTGCACATGCTATTTCTTCCATTCCTTCAGCTGAAAATATTCAATATGCTAAGGTGCCACATTTTGGGGTAGCATGTCCTGAACCCCATCACTGAAAAAGGCAGATGGAAATAGAATAGGGGAGACAAAGGACAACCTGGAACCCTCATTTGACTCTCATCACCTCAAATTACGATGACGTGGGTGAGCTGCAATATAAGCTGGTGCCTTCCACCTGCTGAAGGAGATGCTGAAGGAGGAGGGCCAGTCAGTGGGAACTGGAAGAGATGCAGCCTGCTGCTGTCACATGTCAAGACCAGCCAGCATACCTGCCATAATGTGCATGAGAGGTGACAGCACCTGCCCTATACCAACCTTCAGAGAGTAAACAATGGCTATTACTTCTGTTTTGCCTTCCAAAGCTTATGCAAATTTCTCTTGTACCCAACTGTTACCTGGAACATTAATGTAAGGGAATTCTGGGAAATGTAATTCAAGTTTAGTGACTTGACAGCACACAAAACCACCCCATAGGGTGACTATATAATTTATCATCCAAAACAGGACACTTGTGAGTGTGAAATGGAAAGCTATGAATATTTACCTCAGGACAATAGGCAGAAACCAAGGTGTCTGATCACCTGAATATTATGTCTTCCGAAACCCCAAGTTGGGGTGGAGGGGCAGAGTAATGTTCATTCCTTAATAACTGAGCCTAGGGAGTCACAAAGGCTGCTGGAGGCATCGCCCCCAAGCTTCTGTAGACTCAGCCAGGAAGTCCTTCCAGAAAACGGTGGGGTGCCTTGATAATTTAATGATTCCTTCAGGGTCAGAATCTGTGGTCTTTTGTTGACATTCCTTACAGACTTCTTTGCCTTATTTACAAAGAGGCAACTTTCTCTCTAAACAATAAATGCGAGCAAGTAGCATTTCTAAAGAAATGACTACAAACTTAGTTATTAGTGCATGTTAATGATTTTCCTCTAGGTCAGAATGTACGTGAATAAATTGTAGTAACTCGTGGCTTTTCTTACCTAAAAACAAGGGTCATAATTTATTAGCATCTTCATCCATAAGAAGGGAAAATCATTATATGGCTGTACCAGGGGGTCTCAAAGCACATTTAGTAATTCTTGCAGGCATTCCGCAAAATATACTTATTTCAAAACAATTTTGAAAGAATTAGATAAGAAAATCTATGTAAAACATACCCGCCTGGCACATAGGAGGCACTCATTAAATGCAACTTGAATCTGAGTCTTATTACCAGGAAGTAAGATCAGTAATCTGAGAAGAGAGCCAGCAAGAATATGATGGTAGGAAGCATCAATTTCTTATGAAAGTCTTGCAGCCATCTCCTGATGTGCCTTTTAAATAGACTTTCTAATGAGGTGTGCCATTTATCTACTGCTCTTAAAAATTAATTTCCCTGATATTTTTTTCCCCTGGCACTTAGCCCAGTAAAACAGGTGTACTGTTTGTCAGGCTATGAGTTTAGAGGAGCAAAGTGATTCAGGGAAGACCCAAAGTCAATCAGAATGTTTAAATTTAACATTTAATGTTATATATATATGTATATGTGTCTGTGTGTGTGTGTGTGTGTGTGTGTGTGTGTAGAAATGCCTGTGTGACTGCATATGTGTGAATATGTTATTACATTTTTAGGAGACTTGGAAAACTGGGACACTAAATGCAACATTTTAGACTTTATCAGTTCTCATGTGTACTGAGTTTTCAAGAATAGCTGACAATTTTGTGCTTCTTATTCTGATTCAAGTCTTATCTCAAATCCTACATTTTCTGTTCAATGTCCCAGGCCTGTTTGGTCTTCTTGGTCACTACATCTATAAGGATGCATTTTATTACCTAATTCCAATCTGCTTATAAACACCTCAAGGAAACACCAATGGTTCCCAGATCCTAATCAGAGTTTGCTGATTCTTCATGAAATGAAGAAAAAGATAAAGAAAAATATATCCACTTTAAAGATGTGTCCTTAATTCTATTGTTCCTACATTTTTGGTCTTAAAATTCTCTTTTGAAATGATGATAATGACAGATATTGTTCCTGTTACAGTTTTTAAATGACATTTTCTTACAAAATAAAAAGGTGGTAATTCGATGTTGGGCTCCAGGTTTTTGCTGGTGGCAGATTTCAAGGTCAAGAAATCCAACTTCGATACCAATGCTCTATACCACTCATTTGAACCTTAGCAAAGGAGACTTTATATTTTTAGATGTATCTAGATGGATACAACTATAAATCATACCGTATGTTAATACCCCACTTTTTGATGGTCCAGCTATTAAACATCTTTTAGTGCTGTGCTTGGATTCACTTCCTTAGAGAAACCTTTCCTGAACTTTCAGTGTAAATCAAGTCACTCTATCCTAATTCCCCAATATATCATTTACTCTTTATACACAGCACTTATTACAAGTTACATACATTTGACTGTGTGTGGTTACTTATTTAATATCTTTCTTCTCTACTGATCTGTTAGGTTTGCAAAGAAAATGACTGTCTATTTTATTTGCTTGATTTTTCTAGTGCTTAGAAGTGTTTAGCACTGTGAGCTCAATAAACATTTGAATGAATGTTGAGATGAAAGAATGAACAAATAAGTAAATAAATAAAAGAAAAGGTGGTAGTGTTTCTTACACTCTGAATGCTAAGTAATGAGCAGTCATTCTTTATAGTTTATGATTTTGATAGTGTTAAGATTCACTTTTTAAACCTCTGTTTCTCTGATTGAACTTAAGCGTCTCTAAGGTAGGATTGTCTCATTTATCTTAATATTCCTGTCAACCTGCTTATTGCCTGGCACACATTGTTTAGTAAAATTTGTATGAGCTTAACAGGAGCTATTTGCTAAGCATATATAGCAAGCAAACAAGCAAAACTACACAACAGTAATAATAAAAGAACACATGGACTTCAAGACCCAAGTGAAGTAGTTGAATGCAGGCTCTGGGGGCTAAAGTACTGGGTTGAAGTCCTGACTCCAATCAGTAGCTGCGTAACCGTGGGAACGTGACTTCCCTGTGCCTCAGTTTCATTCTCTGTAGGCAATAAGAGTATCTGCTTCATATGGTTCTGTGAGCATTGAATGAGTTAATATATACAAAACATTTGGAATTTTGAATGGCACATAGTAATTGTTAGATAAATTGTAGTTAGTATTATTTTAATTTATTCCTCATGACTTTAAGCTTATTCAATGTTTCAGAAAGATGAATAGGCATATTTCAAAAAGATGGATTGACTACATGATTTCCAATTTTAAATATCATTTGAATATACATAGATTCTACCAATTACACAATAGTAATCCAATGATTAAAGTATTCTATTTTATGTTCACATTGAGGGAATGTTCTAGCCATTCTGAAATGGCTTATTATTTGTATATGATATAGTAAGAACATAATTCATGGCCCTACATGCTCCATTTTAATATGGTTAAAAAAACTTTAAAATTATTTCTTTGAGGACTTCCCTGGTGGCACAGGGGTTAAGAATCCACCTGCCAATGCAGGGCACAAGGCTTCGATCCCTGGTCCAGGAAGATCCCATATGCCGCGGAGCAACTAAGCCCGTGCGCCACAACTACTGAGCCCACATGCCACAACTACTGAAGCCTGTGCCTGAAGCCCATGCTCTGCAACAAGAGAAACCACTGCAATGAGAAGCCCTCACACCACAGTGAAGATTAGCCCCTGCTCTCCGCAACTGGAGAAAGCGCGCACGTGGCAACAAAGACCCAACACAGCCAAAAATAAATAAATTTATTTTTAAAAAAATTATTTTTTTGGCTAACACTGAGCAATAGAATAGCTAAAGAGAATATATAATATAGTCAAGAGTTTCCAAAACCAATCTTGACTTGTTGAAATACATGTTTATTCAGTACATAGTCAGGATATGCTAACTGCTGTATGAATCCCAAATCTAATATCTTTCTTTTTCACTGGTCTGCCAAATTTATAACATAATGATCCAAGTAAGCCATCTAACTGGAGTACTATGATATTTTGACTGTTCTTGTGCTACCAGGAAATTAATCCTATTAGCTTGGAAACAAATCTATAGAAATGTATAAATCTACAGAAAACTTGCTTTCTCATTCCTTGTTAATACATGTAACATTGGGATTGTATTTATACTTAAGATATACATTTTTAAGAGGAGGAAGGAAAGTTAATTTTTCAATTAATATAATAACATCCACACCATGATTATTAATAAAATTATAGTAAGACTCTTCCATTTTTATATAGATGCTTGACATGAATAAAAGAAGCCAAAAGTTGTTTGTGATTTTTGTTTCAGAATGTAAAATGCCCTTTATTTGACATGGGTCTAGCTCCAGCTAGCTGGAAATATTCCAGGCTTAAACACCTGCAACACAGTTTTGCCAGCAAAAAATTGGTTGATTGGGGTCATATTGAGAAAGAGAGGTGAAATGTACATTTATTTGCATTAATGCTTCTTATTGCCTCAAAAAGTAGCAGTGGAGGAACAGCAAAGGACAACTTAGAAACATATTTTGAAACTTTTAAATATTGAAATAGTCACACAGTTAAAACTAAAGATGCTTGTGTTTAATTTCATTAGGGTTCCACACAAGTGCACATTTCTAAAATACTGAAGTTAGTTAATAGTAAAGATGAGTATGGGAAAATTTCAATTGAGAAAATGTTAAAAATCAGAAGGAAAATGCTCATGCCTCAGATGTTGAATGGCAAGGATTGGAGCTACACTATGACTATTCAAATGTAGATTAGAAAACTGACAGTCATTTCCTTGTGCAGTCAATAAAACAATTAGCTCACCAAAACTGCTTTTAAATCAGGATCCTAGTTTATCTTTGCTTTAAATTCATCTAAATATCTAACATCTGCAAGTATTTTATTTTTTTCAAAATTGTAATTCAAATGGGTTTTATCTTTTAGAATCTGATGCATTTCAAGAGCTTTGTGTTCACCCTTCATTTTATTTTATTTTTTGCATGATTCTCACTAAAGGATGGAGAAGCCTGATCATTGCAATCTAATATGGGCAGTATCCGGAGATCAGAGGTAGGAGAGAGAGGGGAAGATGATAAGAGATGGAGAGAGAAAGGGAGAGAAAGAGAAAATGACAATGTTTTGGAAATCTATGTTTATCTGGGACGTTAAAAGATAAACTGAGGCATATCCAAAATTTTAATATTATAAGCAAAAATTGATTTGTATCGGGCAGCACCAAACCCAAAATGCTTAGGAGCACTCTGCTGACAGGAGTTCAGGAAAAACTTTTACAGAGAAGAGGAGGAAGCAAAGCAAGGAAATCATTTGATTGGCTACAGCTTAAGTGTTTACCTTATTTGGGAAAGGCTAGCTGGCTCTTTGTGACTTGTTGTCCATAGGTTTGATTTCTTAACCTTGAGACGCTTAAAGGCTTAGGTTTTGTTTGCTGTCAAAGGCTGCTAAGGTATTAGAGCCACCTCAGTCTAATGGCCTCCTTGTTTAATAAATTTAACAGAGAAGTACAAGTTATTGCTTCAGGAAGATCTTGTTTTATAAAAGGGCTTATCACTCTTAAAGAAATATGTGGGGGCTTCCCTGGTGGCGCAGTGGTTGAGAGTCCGCCTGGCGATGCAGGGGACACGGGTTCGTGCCCCGGTCCGGGAAGATCCCACATGCCGCGGAGCGGCTAGGCCCGTGAGCCATGGCCGCT
>NW_006770215.1:372352-390015 GCF_000442215.2 Lipotes vexillifer
AGGGAGAGGGCGACAAAGAGAAGGAGCCCGGCTACCGAAAAAAAAAAAAAAAAAAAAAAAAAGAAATATGTGTGTCTGGGTGTGTTTGAGAGGAAAGGGCCTCATGAAGGTATGCTTTAGGTGTGGCTCATTCCTGTATCTTCACAATCTCCCCTCTATTCCCTCTTTCCTTTCTACATGTTTATGTGTTTTCTAACTTGGAAAAACCAGCAAACTTCCCTCACCTCCCTATATCTCTATTTAGCTACATATCTTTTTGTTTCTATCCCTCTAGCCAAGCCCCTCAAAGAGACAATCTGACACTATTCTATCACTCTGCTGAAGTGTCTCGAATACACACTTGACTTCTTAATGAAAAAAATTGAACAAATGAACAAAAGAACAAATTGCATACTTAACATCTTCGTCTTGGTTAAACTTTTCAGCACTAGAACTGTTGCCTTGGTTTCCCCAAAATTGTTACACTAGCCATATATTTACTCTTTGCCTCTAATCTTGCCTCTGCCTCCTTTCTCATTCTGTGGCCAGATTACTGTAAATGGCAAATCTCATTTTATTATTCCCCTATTTAAAATTTTAGATGTCTTCCTTTAAATATAAATATGTATATGAAATAAATATAGGAAATAATGAAAGTGTAAGCCAAAATTAACAAAATTAGGTAGCTGTCAAAGAAGAGCACAGTATAGCAAGGGATTAGGATGGCAACAAAACTTTTCTTAATATGTGCTCTTAAATGGTTTTGACTTAGGGAACTTGTAAATGTCATTTTATAATTTTAAAAATTTTAAATAATTAAAATTAATCACTAAAATTTGAAAACACACTGAAGCAAACGAACCTAAATCTATATCAAGTTATTTGCATAACCAGAGAAAATAATTACTTTAAATAACTTTAAAACATACAATTCTGACTCTCTGTCCTTAGTATGATATAGTTCAATGAGGAAAAGAAATGAAAAGAGATCTAAAACTCTATTCACTGCTTTTATTGTTATTAGTAGTATTGCTGTCATTTTATTTGAAATTGTTATTGGTATACTGTAGAAAAAAATGAAGTAATTAATTAAGTTGATATCATTAAGAAATCAGATTTTCAACAGAAGAGATGTGAGTTTAATAGCAAAAATGGTGTGTGAAAATTCCAGATTTTACTTGGAAATGTCAGTATAAACACATGACTGAAATTTCATATTTCTTGGCCAAATCCAACTCAATGAGCACCCCTGCTGACCAAATTTTAGTCTCAAAATACCATTTCCCAATAAAAGGAACTGTGATTCCTTCAAGAAGTGGCTGATTCCATACTTGGCAAAAGAAAGGTACAAAACTTACTTTGGACATTTTTTTGTGCCTCAAACAAGAAACTATCAAACAAATTATGGAACAGACATGCATCTTGAAGTATTTATGGAACTGGGATTAAGAATTTAAGTATCGGGCTTCCCTGGTGGCTCAGTGGTTGAGAGTCTGCCTGCCGATGCAGGGAACACGAGTTCGTGCCCCGGTCCGGGAAGATCCCACATGCCACGGAGCGGCTGGGCCCGTGAGCCATGGCCGCTGAGCCTGCGCGTCCGGAGCCTGTGCTCCGCAACGGGAGAGGCCGCAGCAGTGAGAGGCCCGCATACCGCGCAAAAAAAAAAGAATTTAAGTATCTAGGATTTGCTTTAAAATATTTACTAAACTAGAAAAAAGAAAAGATAAATGTGGGAGAGAAGAAATGTAAATAAAACTGGTAAAATGATAACTATTGAAGCTAGGTGTCGTGGATTTGTATTGTGTCATTTTGGCTAGGATAAAACCATGTTTTCTAGAATTCCCTCCCCTACATAGTTGTGAGTTTGTGTGAGCCAGAAGGATCATTGTGTGAGAGATTTGAGAGGCAGAGGCAAGCAGGACCAGGGAGGTCATTGCAGGGGACCAGGGGCAGTTGCACACTCCTGTTGTCACTGATCCCTTGACTCACTTTGTTGGCATGGGACAGCAGCTGCTCCTGCAGCGACCCCAGCACCTCCCAGAGCTTCCTTTGGCTTCTTCACTCCTGGCCTAGGTACATATTTAGCTCCATGAGAAGGGTGACAGCTTCTCCTCTTTGAAGAGGGAAGTTTGGAGGTCTTAGGACTGATGCAGTTTCCAGTGTGTTCTCTCAACCCTCACAGGCTCCAGATTCCACTGCTTCCTTTACTTTTCGCCCATTTTTTCTTCCTGAGTGCCTCTTATTTTGTCCTCAGGCCCCAACACCACAGACATAAGTAAAAATCTTTCATAGTGTGATGAATATTAGAAGTACCATGGGAATTTTATGAATCCAGCTTTTTATTTTGCCATACTCTGAGGAGTGTTCACTGAGGGTAAGGATAAAAGGTTACAGGGAATTTCAACCTCTGTATATGGTCTGTGTTAAAAATCTAGTGGAAGGAAAATCTATGCAGAGACACTTGATTTTGAAGTTAAATCTTTTATGTAATTCAGGGCAGGTGATTACATACAACTTTTTTTTAAGTTTTTATACTTTCAAAATATAACATCTGTTATTGAGTATGGCAATATCCTGGTACTCACTCATTTGTAAAAGAAGGCATTTAAACGTAGCAAAATGAGGGCTTCCCAGGTGGCGCAGTGGTTGAGAGTCCGCCTGCCGATGCAGGGGACACGGGTTCGTGCCCCGGTCCGGGAAGATCCCACATGCCGTGGAGCGGCTGGGCCCGTGAGCCATGGCCGCTGAGCCTGCGCGTCCAGAGCCTGTGCTCCGCAGCGGGAGAGGCCACAACGGTGAGAGGCCCACGTACTGAAAAAAAAAAAAAAAAATCTATAAAAGGTTTAGTTGCATTGTATAATATTATCCCCACTGTTATAATTTGGATGTGATGTCTTAGAGAAGGGATAAGAATTAACTTGAGGACTACTATCTTTTTAAAGATATATCTATATCCATATCTATATATGTTTTTAAAGTTGTTTTCCATGTGACTAAAAGTCAGAAGCTGGTCTCAAGATAGCAAAATATTTTTTCATGAAAATAACCTGGTTTGACTATCTTAGAACCAGACAATATACATGTCTGCAAAGTGTATATATAGTGCATTTAAGCATAAGGATAATTAAACTGGTATCTATTTTGTTGGATTTTATTGTTAAGTTCCTCAGTGAACACTTAGAAAGAAGAGGAATGGGGAAATGGTCTAAGTCTATTCAGATCATAAAAATCCCATTTGCAATATTCTTCCATTAGATATAAAATATACTAGTGCTAAAAATGCCTTTTATGGTACCAGTCCAGTCCAGTTCCTTACATATAATTCTTTTAAAATTCTCAAATGCAATTATAAAATTCCACTTCATTTCCTTTCTCTAAGGTTTAATCTCACCTTTCAGACTACCATATCTTGCTCACATGACACTCTCCAGAATGCAGTGAAATAAGGTCTAAAGAGTAAAGTTATGTTGTCACTGAATCATGGAGGTAGGTTTCCCTGAGACCAGTTGTAACTTGGCATCCTTGTGATGGGTTGTGAATCCTCTGCAATTAAAAATTTCCCCAGAAATCTTATCTCTAATATTATTTGCCCCTCTCTATGGCATCTTACCCATCAACATAAAAATGGAACATTCTTCCCACTTGAACAACATAAACAGTGGAAACCCTACTATGATTCTAGTCCTTCAACTATGGCCCAATCTCTGTCATTTACTTTACAGTAAAATATACTTACTACCTCTAAATTCTTCCCATTTAGTCTTGAATGTATTTCACTGAAATTGCCCTTTGAAGGACACCAGTGACATCCTCATCATTAAATCTAAAGCTCTATTCTCAGTCTTCATCTTTCTTGATCTGTCAGCAACATTTGCCAACTGCTCACTTTATCCTCACAGAAACAACTTCTTAACTTGATATCTAGTACATTATACTCTTTTTTTTCTTCCTCTCAATCTCCCTCTGTGTCTCTTTGTCTCTGTCTGTCTCTCTTCTCTCCTTAGAATCCATTGCTGGTTCTTCCTCATCTCTCTGACTTATCTCACTGTCTTGTAAATGTTGGAGTGTTCCTAGGTCCACTCCCTTAATGATCACATTCAGTGTCATAGCTTTGAATGCTTTCTATTCTTTATTGAATTTCCAAGTTTCCGTCTTCATCTAGAACTTCATTTTTGTAGAACATATTGAGCTATACAAATGTCTACATCTCCACATAGAGGTCCAATAGACAACTCAAGTTTAACAAGTTTAAAACTCAGCTACTTAAATATTCTGCACAACAAACCCTGTTTCTCTCCAGTCCTCCCCATTTCAGTAAATGTTATTTTCATCCTTCCAGTTTCTCAAACCAAAAACCTTGAAGTTATTCCACACCCCTCTCTTTCTCTCACATCCAACAGCCATACTGTCAGTCTATACATTAATTCTATCTTTTAGATAACACTCAGAATCTGATCACACCTCACCACACAAACTGGTACCACCCATATAGAAATCACCATCTTCTTTCCCTTGGATTATGGATTATTACATTTGGCTTTTTACTGATCTCCCTGTTTCCAACCAGGCATTCTTTCAGTCTTCAGCATGGCAAATGAAGTTACATAAATCAAATCACTTTTTCCTCTGCTCAGACCTTCCAATGACTTCCTATCTCAATCAGAGTAAAAACCTAATTTTGGCATACTTAACCCTTAGAAAGTATAATATGTTGATATAATTCTAGTCCCTTAAGATGTCAAAGGGAGAAGAATCCCTGAAAAGCTTAGTTTTTAAAATTAAGAAAACATAAATCTAAAAATTTAATTATAGATTGATGAAAAATCAGGTGCAACTTAGACCATATTTCTAGATATATCATCTCTTCAATCAGATCTTAAAGGCTACCCTTAACCCTTCAGAGCAACTTTCATGTAGCTAGAATGAGAATAACAACATGTTGGAAATCCCTGATGTATCTGTTTTCTTGCTTGCATTTTTATTATTTAATCTTTTATTTCACAAACAGTTTATATCTCCTAGGATATAAGAAAGGGAAGATTTACAGACTTCAGTTTTTCCTAATTCTATCCATTGAAGTTACTAGAAGTAACTCAAATGTATTAAAAGAATAAATCAGGAAAAGCAGCTTTTCTTAGTTTCTTTGGGAATGATTACAAAACTTCTCTTTGTTTTTAATTACTTTCAGCAAGCTCTATTTCCAAGATTGGCTCAGATCCTCTAAAACTTGTACATGATGCTGTGGAGGAAACCACGGACTGGGTCTATGGCTTCTTTTCTTTGTTGTCTGACATCATCTCGTCTGAGAGTGATGAAGAAGATAATGATGATGGAGACAAGGACACTGATAAAGGTACAAAGAGCATAGAGATATATCTAACTGCTAGGACCGATGATTGATACGCATTACAATAGTTTGCTTAAGTTTAAGCACACATGAGCACTTGGGTCAGGCTAAACCAAAATGAATACACTTCAGGGTGCAAATAGCCTATCAACAGGCTGCCAAACTCAGTAAATTGGTCTCTATATGGCTTTCATCTTATAGCTTATCTGCCATTATGGCAAAGATGTCAAAATTAAATGCTACATTAGAGTAGCATTATAGTAGAGAGGGACTTATTATACAATCCTACAGAACCACAATAGAAACTCACATTTATATGCTTCTTCAGGAACAAAAAATGGCTGCTATTTCCCAAGTTTGAAAACTAAATATACGTATAAATATGTTATATGTATAATTCATATTTACAGTCAAATAGAGAAAGCAATCCTACTAAAATCACAATGAAAGTTAATTAATTGAATCAAATGGAGGTGTAGAATGGAGGGACACATTCTAAATGTCACAACAATTATGCAACTAAACTACTCTCTAGAATGTATTGATGATCAAAAGGAAATAACAAACTTAAACCACATGTAAACTGCTATTGAGTGGATGTGAAAAGAACAAAGTGTTGTAATTCTGCTTTTTAGATGGCATTTTTAAGATCAGCCTTACTCATCAGAAATTACATATTCAGCCTTGACTACCAGGAAAGCTCTTATTATTTTAGTCCTTTCTATGACTTTGTCTGAATTTGTATTTTTTGGCTCCTGTGAGAGGTTGAGATGAACAATAGAGGACTGAAATGAACATGATATATGAACTATAATGTATAATTTGGATCACTGCCACAATTTTATTGAACTCATAAAAGTGAAACTATCTCAAATGTACATAGGCAAAGTGTATACTTAAAAATTGGAATTTGGAAGGCAAAGTAATATATGAACTACTATTATCAAAACTAATAGGTGGTTTTTTAAAAATGAATGAAAGAAAGTGGGAAAATAGAGAGGCAATATTATGCTCTGCTGAAAGTTTTTCTAATTTACTGTTTTTGCCTTGGTTTAGGAGAAATAGAGGAGCCTCACTTGAAAAGAAAAGGTTAGTTGTGTTGACCTTTGAAAAAAAGTATTTTTCTTTTATGGTAATGTTGATTTTCACCATAACTTAAATAGATTTTACTTTGTTACAGACAATTTATTTTTAATGTAGAGTTTTTGTTTAATGGTTAGATTAAGATTTATAGTTAGGAAAAGAAATACTCGATTCTTTCCAATGAAGCTAATCCTATCATTTTTAAGTTGATTATTTAATTAATACCTTCTTCAGTAGATGTGCAAATCAATCTACACACTGATTAATGTGAATTTGAATTGCAGGAATGAGGGGTGAGTTCTATAGTTTTCTAAATGGCCCAGAAGATGAGGATGCCCATAATCTTTATTATTCTCACTGTGGCCAGATATATAGATTTTAAATTTTTATTCTTTTTCTCATGTTATTGTCAGTATTATTTTTCAATTTTAGGTGATATCTGTTGGACAGGGTAGCTGAGATAGTGTGGAGGATAATAATCTTGAAGGCACAGGCATATGCAGTCAGTATGTATTGTGTCATCCCAAAGCAGCAGAGTCATCTGGGTGTGCTTGGCTGTGGTTTACAGGGATTCCTTGAAGGAATAAGCAACGTCGTCAGTCACTGAATGGAATGATCATAAATCCAAAAGATGGGAGCAATACGACTGGGTAAAAGAGGTTATAACTGTGGGGCAAAAGCCTCAGAGATTTTTACAGGAAGGGGTACGAATTATGTCTAGAAGGAATAATAGGGAGCAAAGGATACCATCCTGAGGTATATTTGGTATGAGATAGAAACATAAAAGCCAGACTTAATACAGTTAGTTATTGCTGCACATGTTGGGCAATAGCTCTTGGGAGTATTTATTACAGAGGAGAACTTACTGGCCTCTGTTGCTGTCTCACTAGACCTACTGTGAATGCAAGCAGTAGGATCCAAAAATTTGGAGCTTCGGCCTTGCCTGACAGATGATGATAACCTCACTGTTTGGGATAAAATCTACTTAGTGTATGTTAATTTGGAAAATTTGTATCTGTAACTTGCCCAGTAAAAGGTAAAGTAGTGAAACTCAGGTGTGGAACTGCCATTCAGAAATGAAAGTGTTTATGAAGCTATTGAGAGCAGAAAGGATGGGTTGCCCTACTCACAAATCCATGGTGAGAACCCAAGAACTCAAGACATTCTTAAGTCATCAAATCCAGGTATGGAGAATCTAGATTAGTCTATAAACTTCTTGAGGTAAAAAGCAGAGTCTTTTTATAGCTGATCTCCAATGGATACTGCCCAGAACATAGGCAAAGTTTAAGCTAATGAGTTACCAGTGATGGTCTGGAAATTACAGCTTGTATATATATTTATTCCATTTGGATATGGAAGAGTGAAAAGCAAATATTTTCTTATTTATAAATTAAATTCTACAAGAATATCATATAAGATGATATTCTCCATAAATCAATATCTAGTATTTAATATAGAATCTGTTCATTGCTTTTTATTTGAATTTTCTGGTGGGATTATTTTAAAATTAAGTTTTATGAAATGATTAGCATAAGTTGCAAATGCATGCAAAACTGTTTAATTATTGTTTTTAAATTATTGTATTGCTTTACCAAATCAACAGAAAAACTATTAAATAGTTGTTTAAGATACTTTTAAAAAATGTCAGTAATGATCATTAGTTAAAGCAGTCTAAGGGATATATATATTTAAAAGCATGTACACTGATGTCTAAAAGGAGAATTGACTAAAATCACCTGAATATATTTTCTTAATATTATTATTTACAGAGTTACATGAGAAAGTGGACATTTAAAGCAACATCTTATACATCCTACCTTGGGTACAGAGGCTGTAATAAACATTAGTTATAAAAAAATATATTTAATTACAATTATTTTTTATTTAAAACCTTTTCTTTCGTAGAGTCATAGAAACAATGAATTTTAAATCAGTATGTGATATTTTACAAAGCATTTCTAATACATATTCTGCTTTTAAAAGTATATTTTTAATGATATTATTAGGGAAGAGATTCCATGAGCTTATCTCTATGTTATGATGAATTATTTTATAAATTCTATATTTTAAAATTGTGGTTTAAGAAGTTTTTTAGGTTTTTTTTGACAATCTAGAATTATATCCTCTTAAAATATTTGATTTTCATCTGTCTAAATGAGTCTTTATTAGTCTCTTCATTAGTACTCTTTCCAATTATCAGGCTGTGACTTTGTTTATTCAACTGTCCTGTATCTATATGAAGCATTTTATTTAAACGTGCTTAAAATGTTGGTTTCATTTGTCCAGTTATTGCTATTTTTACCAAAATAAAAATTTAGCTACCTTGTTATTTATGGGTGGAGTTTGCAGTTTTAATTTGATATGGAATAACAGTACAGTCAAATAATCTCAGGGTTGCCTGGTTTATTATTAAACAGATTATTAATATGGTTGAAATTTTTGAATCTGCTCTTCTGTGGCTTATGTTGTTATATATAAATATAGCTTTAGGGTATTAAGTGTAGTACCTAGTGTCTTTACATTCTTCATGCATATTTACTTTTCAACTTGTCAAAATTTTTAAATATTAAATTCTATTTCAAATACTCCGTGATGCAGGCTGAAGGCACTGAATCATTGTAAAATATTACATTTTTATTGTATAATTATTTAAAACATAACTATGAAAACCAATACCATTGTAAATTATATATTCTGGAACAATTCTTTGCTATGTAGGGTGGGTGTGCTTTGTTTACCTAGAATCAGCCTGTTGAGTAGCATTCTTCACACCAGGGTACCTATCATGGACATGTTAACACCACACTTTCCAAGGGATAAACGAGTGAGGATAGCATCAAAGGAATCAAATTACATTTGTATGCTTTCCTAAAATTGATCTGCCTGAGAAAATATCCAAGGTTATCATAGTAATTCTTCTATGTTACGATATAAAGAAGTGTCTTTCACACATCTTCAAATTGCTAGAATGCCAACCAAAGAGACCAATCGGCCTTCCTGTCCTATCTTGCATATATCTGCTAAAGGAGAGGCATGGTGCTGATACTCAGGTGTTCTGTGTCATGATGGGATGTTCTGAAGTCAGAGATAAGGTAGAGTGGGGAGATGGGAACAATGGCAAGTTTCATTTAATGGTTTTGCCTTTTATTTAGCTGAATAATGTGAAAGTGAATTGCTCTTGAGGGAGACTCCCTTGAGAGCAAAACAGAAAGAACATCCATAGGAAATATTGAAAGCTAAAAATGGCTTTTAAAAATTTAAATGTAAGCAGTTCTTTTCAGTTATTCTCAATATTTGTTCCTAGGAAGTGTCACTGGTTTGAAACTACTTTGAAACAATCAAAGCAGTGTAGGTTAGTGACCCTAATTCTTTTAAATATAACTGGGATATTTCTAAGGCAACCAGACTGCTAAAGATGCATTGAATAAACCCATGGATGTCACATTTCTGATTCATTTCAGACTAATTCTGTATTGTTCAAAAAGAAATTTAAAACTTACCTTATGTAATTAATTATATTATGAAATACTTAATCTAAATGATGTCAAACCTTATCATATATCATTTAATATAAAATGTTTAATATTTTGTACCTCCTATTGACAAAAAATTAAATTATATACTATTTGCAGGACCATTTCACTATGTGTATGTATATATATATAGATGTTTGTATGTATATATATACATAATATATTATGTATCATTTATTCATTATATGTTTTTTATTATATGTATTTTCTACCTCCTACTAACAAAAACCCCCCACTATATGCTAGCTAGCTGCTCAATAAATATATATATGTAAATGTATAGATTTAATATATATTCTACTTTGCCTATAAATTATAAAATTTTATCATGATATCTAACAAAGTTATTTCTTTTATATTTGCAACTTTAAAAATTATTCCCAAAAGTAAAACATCAAAATTTGGTATCCCCCTAACATGTATATTTCAGGAATATCAAACTTTTAAAAATACTCCTAGCTCCATAAATAACTAAAAATTTTACTTATATGGTACCTGACATTAGTTCAAGTAAAATAATGTGCAGCGGAATATTGGTTTGTCTTGTTTTATAACTTATTGTAAAATAAACATATTATATTAAATCCAAATAATTTAAATATGTTGCAAAATTTATTACTTTCATAATAATTTCCTCAAAATACACACTAAAATTTTTTTTTGAACTGAAAAGCAAAATTATATTTTTTTGAAAAAGGGTAAGTTTGATTTACGTAAGAAATTTGAAAACAAAGGCTGGCTTTGCCCATTAGTTAACATGGCAAACATTTTCCATAAATTAAGTGAGCGGCAGCACCAAAGTTTAGATGAAATATACCTAAAGCAAGAATTACAATTGAAACATAAAGCAATATCATTTTATCCTAAATTATTACATTATACAATTTTTATTGAGTTATAATTAACATACAATATTATATTAGTTTCAGGTGTACAAAATAGTGATTCAGTATTTTTATGCATTATGAAATGTTCACTGCAGTAAAACCAGTTACCATCCATCACTATACAAAGTTGCTACAAAATTATGGACTATATTCCCTATGTGTACTTTACATTCCTGTGATTTTTTATTTTATGGCTGGAAGTTTATACTTCTTAATCCCTTTCATCTATTTCGTCTGGCCCTCTCCCCACACCCCCTCAGTAATCACCAGTTTGTTCTCTGTATCTATTGGAATCTAAAACATAAAATAAACAAACAAAACAAAGCAGAAACAACAAAAAACAAGCAACCAAATTAAAAAATGGGCAGAGGAGCTAAATAAACAGTGTATTTTAAAACGAAGTTAAAAATATATGTCTATTCAGCATAGGCAGCTTAGTATTTTTCTATTTCTTTTTCAAAAAAAAGATACTGATTTCTCACAAGCCTAATATGATTTTTCTTTCATAGTTCTGTATTAGCATTCATGTAAAGTGGACTTTTCAGATTATGTAAACATTCATAAAAGTATAATTTTTACTGGGGATAGAGCTTTTTAATTTTTTGTGCTAACATTTCTAAGTGCAACGTAATGGATATACTTATCTCTTTTTACAGTTTATTCTTAAACCTTAGTCTATAATAAGTCTGTATATAAGAATAATCATTACAGCATTTATGTTCTTTGAAATATGTAATTTTAGGAGACAATAATAGTCTCTTAACAAAAAATTACATTTATAATGTCACTTTCTGACATCTAGCTTTAAAGTTAAGAAAGAATACTTTTAGTCCTTCGGACCCATACGTGCTCATTTTTTTGGGAAGGAAAAATTGATCTTCAATTTTGGGGACATGGTGCCCTTATGAGATAAATTATCACTTGCCTTTGTGGAAAGAGCCAAAATCCCCTGTACATTATGTTGAATTTCCTTGCTTTCCAACTACTTGCTCTTTGAACTAAGGAACCATCTTGAAGTTTGAACAGGACCCAGATATGAAGGGTGATATTCTGTGAAATTGTTCCTGATGCATATATGTCAATGGCAGAGGAAGAAGCTCTTCTTTACTTAGAGCAAAACAAATTACATTCTCCTTATAATCGTGTTTTAAGATTTCCCTAAAGCTCCTGGGGTTGAAAAGAGCCCAGTAAATTTAAACTCAGTTCTTTCATTGTGTACTTTTCTCACTTTATTGAAATCCACATTAGCTCTTTGCAGTCAGGGTGAATAAGGAAGAACCAGGGAATCTGAGCATCATAAATATTCAAGACTTTAGGATTAGGCCATTCAGAAGGTTGTATCAAGTCACTGGGAGTAAGATAGATGGACATGTTTCTGTGCCAGAGATTTCATTACATCCATCTTTGTTGGCAGCTTCAGTGCCTTACCCCAGGCAGAACTTTAAGTGTCTGAAAAATACTGTGAGTGAAAAAAGGAGGGAGAATGGAAAGGTGACTAAACTTGTTAAAATTCGTAGCCTCAGAATACTGGTTACCAGGTTGGCCCTAGTAACACTGTTAAGTAGATTCATTCATCTTTGGACTACTCCTCTAAATAAGTCTAGATTAAAACTCAGCTCCGTAACTGCACTGCTGCATATTGCCCTCAGGCTGCGTAAGGAACTCACTGCTTTATCTTCTGGTTGTCTTTCCCAATATTGATCAGACCTGTGAGGACAAGGGGCAAAACGCAGAGAGAGCAGACAGTGAGACTTGGTGATGGGATCAGAATGAAAAAGGCTGAGGAGAGATCTGATGAATGATCCAGAGACTTACTTCTCTAAGGACTTGCAGCTGTAGTGAACCCTGGGCCCAAAAGAGCTCATTTCTATCAAGGCAAGCAAACTGGAACCACAGTGATGGAAATAATACTGGTAACACTGGAGCCTGAAGGAGCAAGCCAATGAAAGCAAGGGATTAAATTTTGGTGCCGACATCATGGAGAATAAAAAGGCTGAGACAGGACTTCCCTGGTGGCACAGTGGTTAAGAATCCGCCTGCTAACGTAGGGGACGCGGGTTGGAGCCCTCGTCCAGGAAGATCCCACATGCCGCGGAGCAACTAAGCCTGTGTGCCACAACTATTGAGCCCACGTGCCACAACTACTGAAGCCTGGCGTGCCTAGTGCCCGTGCTGCGCAATAAGAGAAGTCGCCACGATGAGAAGCACACACACCACATCAAAAAGTAGCCCCCCGCTCTCTGCAACTAGAGAGAGCCCACGTGCAACAACAAAGACCCAGCACAGCCAAAAATAAAATAAATTAAAAAAAAAGAAAGGCTGAGACAGCTCGACTCAGGCCCAACCATTTTAAGTAGCTCCTGTTGGAGCAAGAATAATCTCAAGGTTGCTGCATTCCTATCTGGAAATAAGATTGGGTGTGTAATTGAGAAGCCTGTGAATGAGAAGTTGTTAGCTTTATATGTATTCCAGATTCTTTTCAACTCTGTACGTTCCGTTTTTCAAAATCACGAGATTTTGGTTTCTTTTGGAAAAAAGTAAGTCCAGTTAAGACATCATTTGAATCTGATGTACAGAGTTGAGAATCACTGGTAATTTTTGTTTTGCTTTTTTTTTTTTTTTTTTTTTTTTTTTTTTTTTTTTTTTTTCTTACCTAACATGTAGAACAAAAGAAATGGAAATTTTGAACGCTTTCAAGTTAGGTGGAATAGCATATCCCACTTTTAACTCCTGTACCAATATTTTTCTGTTGAAATGAACATGATATTTGACTGTCAATATTTTATTATAGGCGTAATTGTCAATTATATAATGTCAATTTATAGTTGACATATTTTATATAAACATCTGTGGATAAGTTAAGGCAAAGTATTAAAAATGCACAGTGTTTTAAATTTTATTATTATTTAGCTTTACAGTGTTCCAGAAAAACAATATTAAAAAACCCTAACTTATTGGCACCCATATTGATCACTGTAGGAAGAAATGCTTTAAAAATGCATTGGTAGGGGCTTCCCTGGTGGCGCAGTGCTTGAGAGTCCGCCTGCCGATGCAGGGGACGCGGGTTCGTGCCCCGTTTCGGGAGGATCCCATATGCCGCGGAGCGGCTGGGCCCGTGAGCCATGGCCGCTGAGCCTGCGCGTCCGGAGCCTGTGCTCCGCAAATGGGAGAGGCCACAACAGTGAGAGGCCCGCATAACGCAAGGAAAAAAAAAAAAAAAAAAAATGCATTGGTAACATGCTTTTAAGTTTCCTCCATGTCTTTTCATGGCTTGATAGTGTATTTCTTTTTAGTGCTGAGTAATATTCCATTGTCTGGAGGTACCACAATGTATTTCTTCATTCACCTACTGAAGGACACCTCGGTTACTTCCAAGTTTTAGCAATTATGAATAAAGTTCCTTTAAACAAACAAAAAAACAAACAAAAAACCCTACTACCTTTGGTACAAGTGTTGCAGTTTACAATACCTTTCACATACATTTTTAAATTTCCACAAATAGTAAAATTCTGCAACTTTCTCCAGCATTTCTAATAGAAAGTAAAAAGCTAGAGAAATGCAACATTTTACTGTCCCAAATTTTCAACCACACTCATTTTAGTGTTTAAATCATTTATGCATCATGTCTTAAAGAACTGGTGAGATACTATCCACCACAACTTTCTATATTGTGCAAGAGTTGATAGCTTATAATCTTGCTTAAACATTTATTTTTTAATTCAGTATATATTTATCAAGTGGTTAGTATATGCCAATTATTATTGAAAATTTACTGTGGAACAAAATAGACATAGTTTTTGCCCTCATCAAATTTAGAATTTAGTGAGGGAGACAAGTAATAATAATAATAGCCAATATTTTACATGATGCTTATTAGATATCAGGTGCTGCTCTAAATCCTTTACATTTTAACTTATTTTAATCCTCATAAATCTATGTGGTAGGTACTATTATTAACCTCATTTTACAGATGAGGAAGTGAAGTTCACACAACTAGTAGGTATGAGAATTAAATTTGAATGAAGCAGATTGACTCAAGCATTAGTTATCTTAAACACTAAGCTGCATTTTAATACATGCCAGCGATGACAATATTTTTGTATAGATCTTTTAATAGCTTATGTATGTCTAGATTTTCCTAACAAAATGCATTTTTTTTTTTTCTTTTTGGCGGTACGCGGGCCTCTCACTGTTGTGGCCTCTCCCCTTGCGGAGCACAGGCTCCGGACGCACAGGCTCAGCGGCCATGGCTCACGGACCCAGCTGCTCCGCGGCATGTGGGATTTTCCTGGACCGGGGCACGAACCCGTGTCCCCTGCATCGGCAGGCGGACTCTCAACCACTGCGCCACCAGGGAAGCCCACGAAATGCATTTTTAATTACACTAGAATACTATTGATTTATGCCATCTTTTGTACGACAGTTATTCAAATAATCATTTAATGACCATTGCAATCCAGAAATAATGAATACTCTAAATAATACTAATATTTATTTTTTTCTCAGCAAAAGAATACATTATTATATCTGCTTCTCTTGTTTCCTAGCACTTCACAAGTCTGGTGCTGAGACTAATACCTCTTCAGAGACATTGGACTGTAACCCAATTGCTTATTTGGCATTAGACTTTAGAAAAACAGCCTGATTTAGGAGGGTATATTTTTTGGTTATCACCGTTGAGTTATAAAGCATGAAAACCAGAGTTTAAATTCTTTGAGTTCCTTTAATTAAAACAATGCATTAAATTGAGTTATTTGTAGTGAGGTGGATGGACCTAGAGTCTGTCGTACAGAGTGAAGAAAGTCAGGAAGAGAAAAATAAATACGGTATACTAACACATATATATGGAATCTAAAAAAAAAATGGTTCTGAAGGACCTAGGGGCAGGACAGGAATAAAGATGCAGACGTAGAGAATGGACTTGAGGACATGGAGAGGGGGAAGGTTTAGCTGGGATGAAGTGAGAGAGTGGCACTGACATGTATACACTACCAAATGTAAAGTAGATAGCTAGTGGGAAGCAGGGGCATAGCACAGGGAGATCAGCTCAGTGCTTTGTGACCGCCTGGAGGGGTGGGGTAGGGAAGGTGGGAGGGAGATGCAAGAGGGAGAGGATATGGGGATATAAGTATACGTATAGCTGATTCACTTTGTTATACAGCAGAAACTAACACAACAATGTAAAGCAATTATACTTCAATAAAGATGTTTAAAAAAATAATAAAATAAAGCCTAGCATGATGAAGTATTGGTTTTAGAATGGGAGATGAATAATAACAATAAGAATCTAAAAGGAGACTTCTACTCTTTTCTCCACTTCTCATATTCACATATACTTCCCTACAGATAGTGAGAAAGGGGATAGGGGAAAACCAGGACTAGTGAAAGAAGTCAGAATACACTTCCCATCTTCTGTGGAAGTAACTTGCCCCTTCTCTTGAGTGCCCCTCATATCATAATGGACAGAGTAAACACTAGTGGAGAACTGATACATTAGGTAAGGTTACCAATAACTCAGGAAAACAAAGGGATCCTTTTCATTGCTTTCTGACACATTGAGCTAACTGTCACTCTTTTCTCCATTTATTTTTCCCTTCTCCAGTTATCAAAATTCAAATTGACAATTGTACCTTTAAGGACCTTGGACAGTCTCACACTTGGATTGAGATACTTTGACCTCTGTGCTTTCTAAGCCACAAAACAATCTTTGAGGTTTACTGTTACCAAAATGGCTTATCATTCCAACTAGAATCTGTTGCTGAGACTTATCATGTTCTCAGGTTGGACTCTAACCTATTGGCAAAGCACGTACATTTGGAGGTAAATAATGACCACTTTGACCTTCTTTGTCCCTTGTATCCAGAATTGGTTCAGTTTAAGTGAACTGTTATTAAAGAATGCAAAAGGTTAAATGAAATTTAACCTACTATACATTACTGTTATGTTGCATAAGGTAGAGGCATTTACCTGTCTATAGAAATTATTGAATAACTAGAAGATAGTATTAATATAAGAAATTTTATTTTTCTTTGAAGTTTGCCGAAAAACATAGGGCAATAAATTTCCACTTACTGACTTGACTCTTTTACATTTAATTTTCCATTCTTACACAAATAGTTCTTTGCGGGCAAGAATAATTGAGAGTAAAATATTAGGCATCATCTGCTTATGAGAAAAATATCCTTCTGAAGTCTAAATTGGTATCATGCCGTTACTCAATTGGGCAGGAGCCTGAATGGTCATCATTTCCTGGCTAAAGTGTAAGGAGACAGAACTAGCACACTGTGTAGAGGCTACATTGGATTCTTTGGACATCTGTTAGCCAGAGACAGTGACCATAGTGATGTAATACAATCCCCAAAGAAAATGTAATGTTGCAATAAAACATGCAGAGACATTTAGTTTATCCTTAAGTTTGAACTGTAGGCGCAGAAAATTTTTCCTTCTTCCTGTCTAGGTTCTATGGCTGGTCTAATAATTAAATTGATATAAGACAGATTATAGGAGAAAAATAAACATTGTTCATACATACGGGAGCCCCATAAAAATATGAGACTCAAAGGGCAGCCAGGTAATTGAGACAATATAAATGACATCCTGAGCTAAGGAAAATAGGAGAGGTCTGAGTATACAAAAGGAAGGAAGGCTATTCACAGGAAGGGAGAGTAGGCCTTTGGAAAACAAAGTGTCCCGTTATGCAGATAAGTTTCTTGGTATCACTGGTAATAGCTCTCTCCTTGGTACAGGCCCCCTTTCCAATGTAAATTTAGGCAGTTGAGGGGAAGGTTAAGAGCGTTTACTGCTGGGCATTTTTTTTTTTTTTTTTTTTTTTGG
>NW_006770215.1:390183-390659 GCF_000442215.2 Lipotes vexillifer
CTCACTCTTGTGGTCTCTCCCGTTGCGGAGCACAGGCTCCGGACGCGCAGGCTCAGCGGCCATGGCTCACGGGCCCAGCCGCTCCGCGGCATGTGGGATCTTCCTGGACCGGGGCACGAACCCGTGTCCCCTGCATCGGCAGGCGGATTCTCAACCACTGCACCACCAGGGAAGCCCCTGCTGGGCTTTGATTGCATTTAGCTGAAAAATAATCCTTATGCCAAAGAGATATATTTTGAGGTAGTGAAATCTGCTCCCTTTCAGAATCATCAGAAATTTTTGTCTTCTGTAAGCAAAGAAATGTATGTGTGTATGACTTTACAAGGTTAGCTGTGCTTGTCTGCACTTACCTGTACAGAGATACTAACAGTGTTCAAGTGATCATCATTTAAAAAAAGTTGATGGGGCTTCCCTGGTGGCGCAGTGGTTGAGAGTCCGCCTGCCGATGCAGGGGACACGGGTTCGTGCCCCGGTCC
>NW_006770215.1:390686-391791 GCF_000442215.2 Lipotes vexillifer
CCTGCGCGTCCGGAGCCTGTGCTCCGCAACGGGAGAGGCCACAACAGTGAGAGGCCCGCGTACCGCTAAAAAAAAAAAAAAAAAAAAAAAAAATAGTTGATGATGTTCCTGCAAAACAACGTCTATGTAAGTCATTATATTTCATCGTGAGCTGTAGAGATTTGTGTGTGTGTGTGTGTGTGTGTGTGTGTGTTTTAATCCACAACTCCCACTTATAAGAGATCTGAGGGGATCTGCTCAGAGCAGTGGGGCTGTCTTAGTTTACATAAAGCTGAAGTGCAGAATCAGGAAAATAGAAAGTTGGGACTATTCTTGAGACTGAAATTGAGCAGGACCCTGGGGGAACTTTCGAGGTACAAAAGCCCCAGCCTGGAAAATTCCGAAAGAGTAGAGGAATCTCAGCACGTGTTTCCTGCCAGGATCCTTGTACCGTGGTTTGTACCCAAAGCACAGAATCCCCAGTGCCTGCTTTTGTTGATGTCTATAGAAAATGCTGGCTGGTCTGGACACATTTGCCCCAAATTCCAACTGTGCACGAGAACTTCAGAATATTTTAAAAGTTCAAATTTTTTTTCTCTTAGGAGCAGGAAGAAAATACTCCTTGAAAGGGTATTAGCAAAGGAAGGTGAGGGTAGGGAGAACCTTAATTTGGATCCTCTTTTAGTTGAAATGCAACCTTTAAGAAACTTTTGACAACCATTGACCAGAACTTTATGTAAATTGCTTCCCTATATATCAGCTGTTTTTGGAAGAAAAACCCATCCCTGCAACCACTTCTTAGAACTGTCTTGATTTTTCAGCAATTTAAACTATAATGTAGTTCTGTGTAGAGAATGTCACTGTAGTTTTGGGTGTATATGTGTGTGGGTGCTGATAATTTTGTATTTTCATTGGGAGTGGAAAAGGAAAACAATTCAAGGTGAAAAAATTATTCTTAAATATTCATTTTTATAAAACTTATTAAAGAATTTTGTTATAACAAAAAATAAACACTGAAATATATTGTCATCATTTTTTATTTATTTTTATTGAAGTATAATTGATTTACAATGTTGTGTTAGTTTCAGGTATACAGCAGTGATTCAGTTATATATATATATATATA
>NW_006770215.1:391858-423800 GCF_000442215.2 Lipotes vexillifer
TTTTTCCTTAAGGTTTTATAAACTATTGAGTATAGTTCCCCATGCTATACAGTAGTAGGTCCTTGTTGGTTATCTATTTTATATATAGTAGTGTGTATATTGTTAATCCCACAAGAAAAATCTCTAATAAACAACCTAACCTTACCTAAAACAGCTGGAGAAAGGACAAACAAAACCTAAAGTTACTAGTAGGAAAGAAATCATAAATATCACAGCAGAAATAAATTGAGATGAGGAAAACAATAGAAAAGATAAATTGAACTAAAAACTGGTTCTTTGAAAACACAAACAAAATTGATAAACCTTTAGCCAAACTCATCAAGAAAAAATGGGGTAGGGCCCAAATCAGTAAAATCAGAAATGAGAAAGGAGAAGTTACAACCGACACCACAGAAATACAGAGGACCATAAGACACTACTATAAACAACTATATACCAATAAAATGGACAACCTAGAAGAAATGGACAAATTCTTAGAGTGGTGCAATCTCCCAAGACTGAGCCAGGAAGAAATAGAAAATATGAACAGACCAATTACAAGTACTGAAATTGAATCTGTGATTTAAAAACTGCAACAAAAAAAAGCCCAGGACCAGATGGCTTCACAGGCGAATTCTATCAAACATTTTGAGAAGAGTTAACACCTTTCCTGTTGAAACTATTCCAAAAAATTGCAAAGGAAGAAATACTTCCAAACTCATTCTGTGAGGCCACCATCACCCTGATACCAAAACCAGACAAAGATACCACAAAAAAGAAAATTACAGGCCGATTTCACCAATGAACATAAAAATTATCATCATTTTTTAAAGTCTAATTCTCCTTTACTTTCATCTATTTTTATTTTTGCTTAAGTGAAACTTATTATGAAGTGTAACCAACATTCCTGGACTTACCTCCCACTTTAAGGTTACCTCCCTTTCTTGTATTTGGGGAAAAGTGGAGAGAATATGTTTCCCTCCTGCCTTTTCCTGAGTGGTGATCTGCATCCCAATCTTTTTGAGATTTGTCTTCTTTCACTTTATGTTTTTCCCCTCCAGGATGGAACCCTGCTCATTACAATTCTGGTCATAATCTAGAGCTCATTCCCTTTTGGTCGGCTGCTGCTGGGTGCACAAGAGCTAAGGCTAAGGGGAACCCAGGTTTCTTCTACTACTGTTATTTTTTCTGTTCTCTGATGTGCAAGATTTCACCTACCTTGCAGGAAACCCCATCATGAGCCAACATGGATTGTCTAATTCCATAAACCACCACCTTGTCTAAACAGTGTATTTCCCCAGTTAAGTTAGGCTGGGAGGCTCTGACAGGATTACCCAGGCAGAATGGCCTTTTGAACCTAATCCTTCAGAAGATTCTAACTCGTGTCTGATCTTCCTGTGTGAGTTCTAGAATCTCTCTTTTATTCCTCTGAGTACCCAGTGGAATATAAACACACACACACACACACACACACACACACACACACACACACACACCTCTAAAGGAAAAATATTATTCTCAATGACAGATTTAAGGCCTTTTTCAATCACAATAGGTGTAACATTTCATATAAATTTTTAATTTAGAAAATTTCATCCCATTTCTATATTCAAATTAATCCCTATCAGGAGTAAGAAATTATTTCTTAAAGATGATTCCCTTAGCACATGCAAAGACTACTCTAAATCTTTGGCATTTTACTTACTTTATCAGGCTGAGTTATACAAGGCCCCAATCTTCTCCATAGCTTCTGTTTGTTTAAATAGGAGGGAGGAAGCAGAATGGTATTGGCAGGGGAGAATTTTGAGGGTTTTTTTTAATTAACTTGTAGAAGATTTAACCCTGTAGACGACCTGAAAAGGTCATTTGCCCACCCCTAGGGCCAGACAAGTACTGTCTAAAACTAGTATAATGTGAGCCACATATGTATTTAAATTTTTTTGAGTAGCCACATTAAAAAATGTAAAAAGAAAAATATGAAATTAATTTTAATAATATGTATTATTTAACCCCAAATATCAGTCAGGGCTCAACCAAAGAAGCAAAAGTAGGAAATTATGCAGGTATATTAAGACATTTGTTACAAGGAATTGGCCTGTGTGGTTGTGGGGACTGGCTGAGCAAATGAGAACCCATAGGACAGGCAGTCAAGAAGTGAAGATCATGGGCGAGCTGGAGCCCACGGGCATGGACCAACACTGTCATCCACCCAAAGAATTTCTTCCCTCTCCCAGGAAACCTCAAAGTTGTTTTTGAGACCTTCCAGTGGAATCAGACAAGCCCACCCAGATGATCCAGAACCACCTTATTTAAAGCTAATAAACTAGGCATTTTAATTACATATGCAAAATAGCTTCACAGCAACTTCTAGATTAGTGTTCATTTGAATGATTTGGGATAGTAGCCTAGCCAAGTTGACACATAAATAAAACCATCACACTCAATATGTCCAAAATAATATCATTCTGATATGTAATAATATAAAAAATATTAATGAGGTATTTTACATTCTTTTTAATATTAAGTCATCATAATTCATTATGTACTTACACTTATAGCACATCTCAATTTGGACTAACCACATATCATGTCTTTAATATGTACACATGTCTAGTGGACACTGCATTGGACAATGTAGGTCTAGACAGTGACAAAGAGTGATTGGACTGTTGCTCTAAAGATACAAGTTCCCAACAGGAGTCATTTCACAATATCTAAAGACATTTTTTATAGTCATGACTGGGGATGGGGATGGGGGCTAGAAGCATCTAGTAAGTAGGGGTGCTGCTAAATACTGTACAGTGCACAGAGTAGCCCCACTCCACCTCCAAATAACAATTTCCCCAATCTAAAAAGTCAGTAATGCTAAGACGAAGAACCATGCTTTGGAGTAGGATTTGGAGACATAGGGAGGAGATTAATAATAATAATAATGAGAAGGAGAGAAGCTGGAAGCTGGATGTTTCTAAGCCCTTGGGATATCTTTCCTGGTACCTTGAAGCCTTTTTTTTCACAAATGTAAGTGAATATCTTAACTCTTTTGTATCTCCATTGCCATTTTCAAGGTCAAGGATGGGATACGAGTAGAGGAGTGGCCTTCTAAATAGTATGATTGATTAATGGGGAAAATGAGGGGAGGAAATCTTCACAGTGGTGATTATCTCTTTAACTGGTGAATGAAAGTCAGTAACTGTCTTTTCTGAAGATATTTAGGATTTTCCTATAGTTGGTCTTGATTTTAGACTTCTAGAAAAATTATAAAAATGCAAATTCAAATCTACAAATGGAGAATTTAGAATATGTACAGTAATTAGCACCATCTCAGACCATCTGTGGAATAAAGTTGTGATAAATAAATAAGTAAAACTCATTAGCATTTTTCTAAGAAAAACCATGGTATTTAAGATGAAGTCACTTTTCAGAGGTAGTAATCATATTTGTAAACTCTAATCTCAAATTTACTTCTATCCAAATTAACTGCAACTTCACAATTAACTTTATTTTCTAAGCCTTGGCAATGTATGTTTACTGAAACTAGCAGCAAATTGAATATATTTGTTAAAACCTGATATTTAGAAAAAATGTAACAACTAACATTCTATGAAATGTGTCATATCTTCATGCACTAATTATTGGTTAAATGCAATGTCAAATTCTGATTATAAACATAGCTTAGAGTCAATACTTCTGAGATATATTTCCTATTAGATAGTTGTTACAGTTCATTTCACAAATTCTTAATTTAATATGTAAAAACTAAATCTTCCTAAATCTAAATGATATTTTTTACTAAGGAGTCTCAATATGCATTGAGAGTAATTGAAATAGAACATAATTATAATTTGTGATCAGATTTAGCACTGAAAACAGTGGCAACATTTACTGATTTAAGTTTTTAAGCTTTTTCAATAACTAAATTTTAGGTAACTCCAATTTTTTCCTTGTTTCAATAATTTAGGGATTTATGTGGCAATATGTTAACAATGACTCTTTCCTTTTAGATACCTTTAAATTTGTTGGCTAAAATCATTTAGACTTCATGCTGGAATTATAATGGTTAGGTCATAGCTATGATTTATATTTTGCACATTTTCAAAAAGAGTTTTTAAAAGTGTATCCTATTTTTTCCTAGAAATACACAAAGAAAAGACTGAGAAGCAGGAGAAAACTGAAAGGAAAATACAAACTAAAGGTAAGGGTTAAATTTTGTGTTTATTCTTATTTTTATTCAGGATATATATTTTGTATATTTACATGAGAAAACATAAAGTTTTCATATTTAGTGCTCTTTTGCTTTAATTGTTGATAGTGTTTAAGTAAGTTTACTTCTAAGTAAACCCCAGGTATAAATATATAATATTTAATTACTGGAATCAAAATAACTTCAAAATGTGTTACAATCTTTCAGTTATTTATTGATACAGTTGGCTTTTGCTTACTGAGATAGCACCACAAACATATTTTTTGACTTACTAGCAAACATTTTTCCTTCTTTAATCAGTTAATATAATAGATCAGAGTTCAATTTTTTTTAACTTGAATTTTTTTATGCCATGCTATACCTTTAAAATCTTCATCATAGAAATGCAGTCATTATACTATCTCACTGAAGACTGCTAGGGCCCCAGAGCTTGCTTACACAGCCTCAAGGGGTAGATGGACAGTGACAACATGATGATTAATATCCTTTTCAACTCAACTAAATCTAGTAACTGAAATCTTGCATTAGAGGGATATTACTAATGGCCAGTAATGTCTTGCTCATCTTACAAGCATCACTTTTCTAGGAGTGACCCATGTAGTCGTAAAATGTAAAAAGAAAACTTACAGGAAGCACAAACATTCGATAGGACATGTTTCTAAATATGCCCAAGTTTCCCCAGTGGTCACTCTCACATGATACTGGGTGAGTTAAGGCAAAAATAAAAATCTCATTATTACTGTATTTGTGTGATACAGCTGAAAACGAAAGAATTTTCCTAGGATAAAATTTGAATGTTGTCTAATATTTATTATGTCAAAAACTGACTAGTACAAAACTACCTGCACAAACATCATAGTTGCCAGTAATAGTTTCAAATAATAGAAGTTCTAATTAACCTGAAATTATACCAATATGTGAATCTACATTAAAATACCATGTTTTCTTTTTTAATATACTTCATGAACTTCCTTTTTGTGAAGAGCTCAAATCATTCTGCAGATATTATGTCTTTAATCCTAATATTTGAATTAGTTCCAGATTGGTCAGCCAATCCTTATACAACCAGGGACAATGAAGTTTACTCAACTGAAACCTATTTATATTTGTACTCAGGGAACTAATTAATGTCTTATTTCTGTTCCCTTTCCCTTTTTTCGTTCTTAATTCCTTTGGTCAGGGAAATTGGACACAGCTCTTGGGTACGGATTGACTAAGCTAGCCATCACTGAACTGGTTATGTGTTTCTATCTGCTGGAGGTTAAACAGAAATTCAACTGGTTCCACATGATTGGGGAGTCTGCTGTTTTATCTTGCAGACTGTACTACTAATTTAATAGCAATGCTCCTGGAGTGGATGTTGTGATGCAGATGGTACCATTTGCGTTTTGGACTTGGCTGTATTAGAATCCTGCTGTTAAAAGACTGAGCAGTGGGCTGTAGAGTGGGTTTTTTAAACTAGTGAGTCTTGCATAATTAAAACAGTGCATTTGGCTGAAGTTTAAAATAAATTCCTCAAAGGCTGGGCTAGAGATTGGTACCTGAATATATTTCCTGAATAGATCAAATATAGTTTGGGAAAGTGAATGTTTCTCAAGAAAGAGAAGATGGAGCTTCAGCTGTTCAACAGTGAAATGGGCTTCAGCGATACTTTTTTCCACAATTTTTTGTGTGAATATGAACAAAAGATTTCATTTTACTGCTTAGTTTCCTCATCCAGGTAGAATAGAATAATGCCTGCTTTCTATTCCCAAATAGTTCAGTGAAAATAAATGTGGTTTTATAGCTGTTCCTATGTCTAGATAAATACATGTTTTCTCTATGCCACATTCTGTCAGTTATGGTTATATATAATGGATAGTTAGGAATTTAAGTTGTTATCAAAGCATTTTGAACTCTTATAAGAAAAGATACACTATATCCAAGGTAATAGTAGCCCGAAATGACTATAGAGAAGCCAGCAAATATCAGAGTACAAAGAGATCTATTATGCAGAAGCTGATGTATTAACTTCTATCGCACAAAATGTCTTCATCCTTCCGTATTCTTTGTCCTGAAAATTAACATCACGATTCACCCAAGTTATTCAAGCTAAAAAGCTAGGAGTCATTTTGGCCAGTAGTGGTACTCAATCCTGACTGGACTTTAGAATCATCTGGATAGGTTTAAAAATATATATATTCATGAGCAGACTCCATCCTGGTTCCATTAATGTTTGGGAGGTGAGGCTAGAGTTCAAGTCAGCCTCTTCAGATGAGTAGCCATCTCATTAATATTCTCAATTAAACACCTAGCCTAGAGTTCAAGTATATCCCACAGAGGTTCTCTTTGACCAACCAGTATGTTAACATAACTTATACCTGGATGTCTTTAAGTGAGACCTGCACCAATCTCCTCCACTCTCATCACTACTGGAGTAGACATTTATTTATCTGCTTTATCTCTGAAGGCATTTGAGTTACAATCCCTGCCATAGACTTGTTGGTCTCTTTCAATACCAAAGTCCAATCCTGCATGGCCCTTTGTCATCCTCTCTCTTAATTATAATTTAGTCTATTCTCACCTCTCCTCTCCCATTACTATCCCCTCTACAGTCATCTCCCAATTAGGTTATGACAGTTACTTCTTAACTGATTTCCCTGCATTAACCCCTGAAAGCCATGCTAATCACGCTCATGGGCTTAAATCCATTTGTTGTCGTCACAGTGCTTTAGAGATAAAAGCCACACTGTCATGACATAAAAGGCCCTCATCATATGATCACTGATAGATAGCCAGTGGTCAGCTTTGTCTCCTTTGCCACTTACCTTCCCTAATCTGCAAGCTCATCACCCCCCTGCATTCCCAGCTCTCCTCGTGCTCCCCTCACCACCTCACTCCACATCCCACCAACACCTCCCATGCCATAGGCAGGCTGAACTTTGGGGCAGTTCCTAAGCCAGCACTGCTGCTGTCTCATAACTCTGTTCTTTCATATACCTGTTCTCTCTGACCATCGGCCACTTGGCAGGCTTCTGCTCATTTTTTTGATTCTCAGATGGAACATCCGTTCCTTCAATAGGCCTCCTTTGCTGTCCCTCACTCTGTGGTCATTCAGGTACTTCCTCCTTGCTACAGTTACATCCTTGCTCTCAGCCTTTAAAGCATTTTGACACCAAATTTGAATTGCGAGTATATTGATCTAGCTCACTGAGGGCAGGAACTGTGTCTTTTTATATGTTCTAGGTTGGTGTTGACATTTACGATTGTGTGTTTCCTTATTCGTGAACAAAGATTCAGGCTCAGTGGTCTCTCAGCTTCCTATCAGCTCTGAATTTGTGTCCTTATATTAAATTAAAAATCATTCTAATATCTAGCAAAGTGCCAAACAGATGAAACACATTCAATGCATGTTGAAATAATTAATGAATTAATTAATAAAGCATTCATTTTCTCTATTTTGTTAATATTTACTTGATTTCTATGGAGAACTCTGACAATCTGTGTTTATTTTCAAGTGTATATAATTATGCGGCTTTAATTGGGCCATTGTAATGTCAAATTTATTTGGTCAGAGGCAATTGAAGAATTTGACAGTGAGCTCCATATTAAAACAAAAACTGTCTGTAACATGTAATCAGAAACACCCACAACAAATGTATAATAGTATAGGTTGAAGTAATACAGATTAATTTGGACAATTTGGAAAGTGCAAAAAAAAGAAAGATACAAGCAAAACTCAGTTCTCCAGAGAAAAATAGTAATTTATTTTTTTACTTTCCTCTGCTTTTTCCCTCCATGTGGTTACTCTTTTATTGCATATTGTCTTGTTTCTTTTTCAATTGCAAACTTTATTGTTGGTTTCGGACACCGTTTAGGCTTCTATTTAACTATTAAACATGTCAGTATACTCATAGAACAGAGTAAACCAGGAAAGACTAGAACCTGGTGATAAACATATAACTAGATGAGAGAATTTTGTCTCTCTAGGATGGCTCCTAGCCAAAAGTAGGGCCTTTTAGGCATTCAGAGCAATAGGTGTCTGCTACATCCACCTAGGTTATCAGGTGTTTCGCTGAAGAGCTGACCTCGGGCATAGTGAGGAAATTTACACAGCAGAGTGTGTGCTGATGAATGGCATGTAGTTAACATCTGAGTGGGCCAGTTGGTGGGAATGGGGGAGCGTCCTGGCAGACAGATGGTGTAAATAGAAAAACTTGCTATAGCTGTTAGGCAATAATACACGTTTATTTATTGCACTTACTTTGTGCCAAATACCATACTGGGAACTAAGATGCCAACTCAGATGGCTAGGTCAGGGGTCAGTCCTCAAGGAACCAGGTGGGAACTTGGTTAAAGGAGCACAAGAGAAGCCCAGTGACTAGTGTTAGTGTTCATTTCCTAGGGCTTTTGTAACAAAGTACAAAAAACTGGGAGGCTTAAAATAACAGAAATGTATTGTCTCACAGTTGGAGAGGCTAGAAGTCCAAAGTCAAGGTTTTAGCAGGGCTAGTTCCTTCAGAGGGCTGTGAGGGAGAATCTGCAGGCTTTTCCCAGCTTCAGAGGCGTTTGCTGGCATTCACTGGCTTGTAGATGAATCACTCCAGCCTCTACCTTTACCTTCAAACGGTGTTCTCCCTGCATCTGTCCCTTCTTGCTATGCATATTTGTCTCTGTGTCCAAATTTCCCATTTTCATAAGGACACCAGTCATATTGGATTAGGAGCCACCCTACTGACCTGATTTTAACTTGATTACCTCTTGTAAAGACCCTATTTCCAAATAAGATCACATTATGAGGTACAGGAGGTTAGGACGTCGGCATATCTTTTCTCGCTAACATAATTAAACCCATAACAGTATCACATGCACAAAGTCAGCGGAACATTTTTAAAAAGGGTTAATAGAGAACAATCATCCTGATTGACTGGTTTAGGATCCTTTCTGAGAAACAATTATAGGACCGGAATCATAGGCTGGCAAAGGCATAGGGCTGAAGATGAGGCTCAAAAGCCAAAGAGGGCAGGATGTTAAAATGTATCTAAATATCCTGGAGCCCTTTGTGAAAATGCTCTCAAAGCCCACAGGTTAATTTAGTTAGCCTGTGTTGTATAAATTTACTTTTGCCTTCTCTCAGCTGTACTTAGTTGTCTCTTTAAAGTACAAAATATATTTTATTTTCTTCTTTGGCTGCTGTGAATGATAAACCTGTAAAATGAGAACAGAAGGCCCTATACAAAGCTATGTATCTCCTTCTGCATAGTGATTGTTCACTTATGAGGAAATCGTTATGGTTCTGACTATGACCATGTAGCCCCAGGTGAAGGGGAAATTACCCATACAATTAAATCAGACTTGAAAGTAAAACTAATCCTTTAGAATTAAAAAAATCTATTTTGTGATTGAAAGCATATGTATCAGATGAGCTTTGTAACTTTAGGAAATTTGCCTAATCTTCACTTTAATACATAAATAAATGTAATTTTATTATGAAAAAGAAGTGTGTGCATTATTGTAGGATAGATTGTAGATAACATGCTTGGAGAATCTAGTCAGTACACTTCAGCTCATAAGAACAAGTCTGCACAGGATATGGGGTAGACAAGGCAGCATAATCTTGTGGGGAGAGTACTAGTTTAGCAACATAATAACTGAATTCTTCTACTCTGCCATGGACACTTATGCGGCTGTATTTTCTTATCAATGGACAAAGAACTTCAGGCTAATAGATCTCTTAGGTTCCTATCAGCTCTAAAATTGTGTACTTATATTAAAGTAAAAATGATAAATTCTTCCTTTAAGAAGAATGAATAATACAATCTTTGAGAAGTTTCTCTACTCAAGAATGCTTTTCTACTGAGTTCATCATTATCATATAAAGTGTGTAGATCATTTTGTCTTAGCACAGAATGGAAATTCGACAAAAAAAGAAAAAAGAAACACAGAGATATACACTAACCAAGAGTACATCTGGCATTTTTGTTTAGTGGTGGCTAAAGGATAATTTTTTTAAATGGTTTAAAATGAATATGTATCTTGCTCTTTCATAAAAAATGATGAATTGAAACATGGGTGTATATGAATTTTATGAAACTGTTTAAAATGTTGACCTATTTAAAATTTATAGACCACTTCAGGGCTAATACCTCTCTCAACAGCAGTGCCAGAAATCTGAGAAATAGAGAAATTAATTAAAAGAAAAATCAGCAAAATCTATTACAGGTAGCTGTGCTCCCCAAAGTGTTTTCTAATGCAAAGGTGTAGTTGTTACATGCTTATCTATCCAATTCCTTTTGCTTCAGACACTCAAGCTTAGTCCAGTCCAATAGCTCTGAAGTCAAATACAGGAGCTTCATTTAGTTAAATTTTCTTGCTAACCATCAATTGAAGAAAAGAGTAGCCTATACAAATCAGTACTTTAAAACTTTTGATGCCAACCCTTTTGAGTTTTGAACTCAGAGCAGAGAGATCTGCAAAGGATTCTGACAACCTGGCCCCTAATGCCTGCTGCTTGGCCCCTTGCGCGTGTTTTGACCGTTAGGAACCCAGGGTCAGGCGCACTCTGAGCTCTGATACACTTCAGAAAAGGACACATAGCCCGCCTCGGGGGTTGCCAGGGCCAAGAGCTGTGAAAGCACAGAGCACAGCTGGCAGAGTACTGGAGAGAGAACATATGGGGAGGGCAAGAGACGCGCTTCGGAGTTGAGCTGAGCTGAGTGTTCTGGCCAGGGAAGGGTCAGAGTCTGGGCAAGTGCAGGAACAGCAGAGCCATGCCAACTCAGATGGCAAACATCAGGGCCGTTCCAACTTGTGTATTCCATTTGTTTTTAATTATCAGCATGCCGAAGGGAATTTTGTTTTTGTAAATAAGGATGACAAACAAAGTAAGCTGTAGCAGGTGCAACAAGCTTATTTTGTCCTGAGCTAAAACTATCCTAGCTAAGATGTAACTTACCAAACAGAGCTGGTGATGAGGAAGGTACTTTTTTCTTCTTTCATATGCAAAATTCTGTGAGTTCTAAGCAAAGGATGCATGAGCAAATGTAACTGTTGCAGCAAATTATTTTTGTTTTAGAGGGATTATTAAGGCAGTTATTGATGGTGGCACTATTTTGATAACAGCAATTTCAAAGCTTAGTGTTTGAGCTCAGTCTTGCCAAAGTTTGAAGTTTCCATCCAAGAAGCTTCAGTGGCTCCCTGCCATGTTGAACAGCTCCCTAGAGCATGTGGTTCCAGCTGCTTCACTAAGCAGTATTATGGTACCATTTCTGAGGAGGATAATGAAATTCTGTGTCTGTAAATCAAAACTTAGACTGTGAGAAACCGGATTTTTCCCCAGGGTAACAGGAATAAGGCATTAATATGCTAATTTGAGCCTGAATTCAGACCCCTTGCTCTTTTGATTTTGTATTAATTCTCCCATTTATACCCATGCACACGTCAATCGGAAAATCCTTTAGTGGAATGGACAACCAGCTGTTGGAGGTGGCTGAGGTCTGGTCCTTCACAGAGGCAGAGACACAGATTAGGTTTTCTCCTGGGGGTCTTGCCAATCAGTGTTTCGAAAGCACAGCTTATCTCATGCAAACTTCCTTTCCCCTAGAGAAACTTTAAAAGAGGCTTTGTTTTTGCCAAGATTTTCTTTTGCTTTTCAGCTTAATTAATAGTGATCCAAAGGAACCGAAATAAGCTATCTGTGGTCATGTGTGAGTGCTGATGTCCTACTCTTATTTTGTGAGATTTTTATATTGAACTTAGAAACTTAGAAAACCCAGAAGAACCATTGAATGTGGAAAGGAAAAATAATGTCTAGATGATCTACGATTTTTTTTTTCTCTTCTGTTTCTCACTGGGTTTTAAGAAGTTTTAACAAATTGTAAAATATTTAAATGATTGGAAGCAAGCAGTGCGTATTATATCCATACAAATCATGAGTAAATAGAATTGTACTAGAAGATGAAAATAGCTCTTCTTATAATATTTTAGAATTTCCCTTGTTCAAGAATATCTATTAAGAGTCCCACTGTGAGGGCTTCCTTTGTGGCGCAGTGGTTGAGAGTCCGCCTGCCAATGCAGGGGACGCGGGTTCGTGCCCCGGTCCGGGAAGATCCCACATGCCACGAAGCAGCTGGGCCCGTGAGCCATGGCCGCTGAGCCTGCGTGTCCGGAGCCTGTGCTCCGCAATGGGAGAGGCCACAGCCGTGAGAGGCCCGCGTACGGGAAAAAAAAAAAAAAAAAAAAAAAAAAGAGTCCACTGTGAGTCAGACACCATGTGATGAGCCCGGATACAAAAATAAAATAATATGGCATAGCCCCTAGAGTTCACCTTCTTGGGAGTCAGATTTACGAACAATTGCTGTATTATTCCTTAATTGATAAGACAGAATTATGCACATGGTGCAGTTGGCATATGGAATAAATAGAGAGCAACCAACCCTCTGCAGAGGAAGAGACGTTTGAACCAGGACTGAAAGGGTACATGGAACAGAGGAAATGTGGGTGTGGGAAATCTAAGTGAAGGCACAAGCAGACAGAGATGCAAAAGCATTAGGAGGGCATGTGGCATGTTTATGGAATTGCAAACATTTTGTTATAACTGGAATGTAAAGTTCAAGGGGAAATTCCTGGTAGGTAAGATTGGATTGATAAGCAAATGTCAGATCACTAAAACAATGAAATATTTTTATATTTGATATAGCACCTACCATGTGACAGATTACCATGCTAAGCAATGAGGGAGATACTAACACTTGTATCAGATCAATGGTATGATCAGATTTTCATGTTAGAAAGGCTACTCTGAGACTCAGAAAACTCAAAATCTAAGTGTTCAAGACACTATTCAGGATATTAGTGTAATAATATTTATAATAATAATATGCCCAATAAGGACATCATAGTCCCACTTTTGAAATGGTCTCTTTCCCCTTTCTCCTTCCTACTCCCCTACTAGGTTAATTTCTTCTCATCTTTCACATCCTTAAATATAATTTCTACCAACAGACCTTCCCCAAGCACACAGACTAGATTAGGTCTCATTTTATACATTGATATGCTACCCTGAATATTTTCTTCACAGCAGTTATTCTAACTGCAATTAACTACCTTTGGGATTATTTGTTTAGTATCCATCATCCATTAGCTTGACATCATGGTGATAGGGATGAAGTCTGTCTTGCCTAGCGAAGTCTTTAGCACATAACTGGTGCTCTTTCTATATTTTCATGTAAATAAATGGTAAGTAGGGAGTGTAATATTGGATAGAAGAAGATGCGTAAAAGGAATATTTAATAGGTAGGATTGCAAAAGCTTGGCAAATGGAAAAAATGAAAAATAAAAGATGAATCCTGGATGAGTCCCAAGTTTCTAGTTTGGATAATTGGAGGTACCATTAAGAAGAGTTATGACTGAATTATGGGGGAAGATTATAACTTAAATTTGAGCCCTACTGTATTAATTAATTGAATCATGGCTCATATTGAATTAAATTTTGTTTTCTTTGAAAGGGTTTGGTGTCATTCCAGTTTCATTCCAGTATATTTTCAAAACCTATTTGCATGGAAATCTCCTGTAGAAGATTAACATATACTATCTAGATTGAGTGTTCTTTGCCTCAGCTTCAGAAGATTCTCTCTGTATTTTTGTCTTCACAGTTTTGGTGTTCCTCCAGTATTGAGCTGGGCTTCTTTGGCAGATAGCATAATACATTTAAAAATTTTTCCAATTCATTAAATTGAAGTTAAAGATTTGGAAAAGTTGAGGGGTAGTCTTTGCAATCAGACCTGGTTTTGGTATGAGTTTGTCCTTGGTTATGAAATAAAAATAGAAATTTAAAATATCTGTAATTATTTTAACATTTAAACCAGTGTAAAACCTCATGCTAGTTAAAGAAAGATTTCCAAAGGCAGTAGATAAGTTTTTGACATCAAAGACTGCCATGCAATCATCTCATCTTTTATTCTTTTTATTTAAATGAAAAATATTGTCTATTTCTTTCCAGTTACACACAAAGAGAAAGAAAAAGACAAAGAAAAAGGAAAACCTGAAAAGAAAGGTATGGAGTTATTCTTATTGCAGTTTTTACTCATTGGTCTGTCACCCTTTGACCGTTTCTTCTTTATGTCTGAACTTAGATGACCATGAATTAATTTTTAAAAATTGTATTATGATAATTTTCCTTAGAATTGAATGTGAAAAGGACAATTTCTTGGTTGAAGGAAATAAAATACTTAAGACTCTCAAACTGTTACCAATTTACTTTCTGGAAATGTATCAATTTTTCCCCTGGCAATTCTGAGATTGCTTTAGCCAACAATGAGGATATTATTTCAGAAAATATTTGCCAATTTGATAGGTAAGGAAGTGTACTTCATTACCTTAACTTGCATTCTGTGATTATATATTAGACTGGACTTAAAACTTTTTAGTTTTTATTTGTTTAGAATAAGCAATGCACACTCATTGTTTAACACATAAAGGTACCTTGCAAAAAGCTTTCTCCTGCCTTGCCCACACCCTCTGATCCCATTCCTTATCTACCCACACATACACACAGTAAACTGCTTTTATGAGCTCTATGTGCATCTTTTCAGAAATTCATTATGCATTTAGAAGACAATATACATTATTGTCTCTCCCTATTTTTGCACAAAATTTAGTCCTATGTTCTGTCTTTATAACACTGTACCCTAGAGATCTTTCCATATCAGTAAATAGATATTTCCCTCATTCTTTTTAAAAAGCTGCATAGTATTTAAATAGAGATATTTTCTTCCACTATATCATTTAATTGCTTGTTATTTGTAGATTGAGGTATCTGAATGTGATTTTTAGTGATACATATTTCTTGTATAACTCATCACACTCACTGCCCATTTCTCTTGATGATACATGTATGTGTCATTTGGGTGTACATCACTGATCTGTTACGTTTGCAAATATATTTCTTATATAGTTAGTTTTGTAGTTAATGTAAGGGTTTCTATCTGTGTGAATAAACATGTGTGAGTGCATATGTGTGATATATGTATGTGTTTTAAGTTCTTGAATTTTTATGGGGCTAGATATGTTGATATTTTCTTTTGGTATTTCTGCTCTTGAGTCTTCATCCAAGGATTAATTCAGTAATTACTTATATTCCTCAAGTTTAAAAAACTAGGTTCATATTTCACATTTAACTTTAATTCATCAAAAATCTATTTTAACATATGATGTAAAATAAAGTTCTAACTTAATTTTTTTCTCTTGTTTTAGAATGGATCACGTCTAGGATATTTAGGCTAAATTTCAGCTGATTTATGTATCCACAATACACATAGCCTACTGAGAAATTTTATTTTTTGAAACATTCCACTTAGCTAGAATGTTTTACAATGCTTAGGAATCAGATGAGTTGAAACATGCTTCATTCTTCCTTATTCTAAACTCACATTTGAAAATTTGAATTAAATAGTTGTTCTTTTATTAATGTTTACTTTGTGATAATATCAATGAATTTCAATACAGCCATCTTCTTTGTTCTAGAAACAGGTGCCCATTTCCTACCTGCTTTTGACTTATATAGAATTATTGGCATCAGGTTCTGTGTACTCTGACTAAATGAAATAATCTAATATTTCTTGTGATTTCTTTCCATCTTTACAATGGCTAAATACTTTTCATTGAAAAATAATTGAGAATTTGTTGCCCCTAAATTATACATTTGAAGGAAATTTGTCCAAATTCAAAAGCAGAAACAAAACACTTGTGTCCTTTTATTTACTGTATACCAATTAAAGGAGTTTGCTTTTTATGAGATAAGTTATACTGTAGCCCAATGACCTTGAGTGAATTGTGCCCTCCTTCAGCGAATATTGTCCAAGCTGTTACTCATAACCCCAAATGGTAGTGGAGATGACTATGGGCCAGGCTGAGAGGTGGAAAGGCTGAAACCCTGGAGGGAAAGGAAACTGCTGTCTTGGTAACTGTGCAGCTGCCATGATCTCATGGACTTCAACTGGACATTGTGCCCTAAGCTTTCTATGAGGCTTGCATCATCTTTCCAAAATTCTGGGGAAACCATTCATAGACTGTATTTTAAGAGAATAATTATTTAAATACATATTTTAAGCACATCATTTTCCTTTTATAATACAAGTAAAACTGATTGACATTAATATTTGTATTACATAGTTAGAGGAATGAAAATAATTAGGGCTCCAATTTTTCACTCTAATAATTTGGCTCTTTCCTTAACCCAACTATTTTAATTAAAATCTCTTATCATTTAATTTTCCATAATTTCTTTAACTCTCATTATTATTCTCTAATAAATACTATGTAAATGTTGAAATATGTACGGTGATTTGGGAAACTACTAAACCGCGCAGTTTAATACATTTGAAATATGAGGATAACCTGCTCATACTGTTGAACTTCTCAGAACTCCTTTACTTAAACCATTAAGAGACACAAGATTTTACTCGTCTATATAAGTAAAATAGAAGTTGATAAAATAAATTTATATTGTTTTATAAACAATTATTGATTATTGTTATTAATCTATTACATAAACAACTAGAAGGTATAATGTTTCAGGTATCATGTCAAGTACCATTCAGTTAAGAAGTTGCACTCAATCAGTAATCTTTGATGGTTACCTTATAACCTGTTAGTGGTTCTCAACCATAGGTGCTTCCCTTAGGAAGTATTTGGAAACATTTTGGTTGTTAAAATGTCATTGGAGTGAGGGGCATTTGGTAAGTGGGGACCAGGGAAGCTAAGCATTTTTTCAGTGCATAAGACAATCCCTCATACTGAGAAATTGTTCCCTAAAAGTCAATTGTGTTCTTGTTGAGACACAGTGTTCTTAATCAAAGCTGTAGTCCTGATAGTTATTTCTTTTAATTGTAAAGACAGTGCTTCCTCCTGATAAAATGATGTATCTTTCAACAAATTCTTATAAAATTACTCTCTCTGTCTGTCTTTCCTGAAAGCTATTATTCAAAAATTCTACTTAGAATGATAACTTTAAACAGGAGGGTGAGACTAGCTTTCAAAATGCTTTCTAAGTCTTAATGCCAAATCTTTTAAATTAAGTTTTATACAGTTTTTATTAAATTAGTAATATTTTATTCCTGAATTGGGCTCATTAATGTCATCAATCTTCAAACTAGCTTATGATTTTGGTGGCTATAATACTGAGGTAAAGAAAAAGCTTGAAATCTATTAAGAGTGTATACTAATATAAAATTTTCTGTTTAAGCAATTCACAAGGAAAAAATTGAGAAAAAAGAAAAACCAGAAACAAAGACAGTGGCAAAAGGTAAATTATACTTTTTACTTTAAAAGATTACATTTTGAGTAACAGGTAGCTGGATGATTGTAAGCATTCACCATTTCCTTTACATAAAATTTAATTTGGCCTTACACTTAAAATTTAATATCTAAAAGAATAATAAAACTGAATACTTAAAATAATAGAGCATCTCCAAATGTGAGAAGAAAATGAAGAGCTTTCCCATATGTGGGGGGCAGAATTTTGGTCCCCATTACCTTCATCCCTTGGTGGCATCCCCTTAGCTAGGTTACATTACATGGTAAAAGGAGTTTGCAGAAGTAGTTAAGGTGGATCTAAAATACGGGGATTATCCTGAATTATCCAGGGCTCAGTGTAATCTCGCGAACCTTTAAAAACATAGAGATGTGGCAGAAGAGAAAGATTTGAAGTGTCAGAAGGACTTGGGCCCCCACTACTGGCTTGAAAATTGAGGGAGGTACATGGAAAGCGTGAGAATGAATTCTGCCAACATGTTGAGTAAGTGTGTAAGCCAACTCCTCCCCAGAGTATCCAGTAAGAAATGCAGCCCTGCTGACAACTTGATTTTAACACTGTGGACCCTAAGCAGAAAACCTATTTGAGCCACATTATGGCAAGACTTGTGAACCATGGAAACCAGAAGATATTAAATGGTTGCTGGGTTAAGCAGCTAAATTTGTGGTAGTTACTATAACAAGAGGAAACCAGTACAACATATCTGGTTTACAGTTTGGATCAGTATTACACCTTGAATTTAATTTTAGAACACTAAAATTAAGGATTTCTTTTTCCAAGAAGGATAATGCATCAATTTGATCGATATTTTAAGCATTGAGGGACTTAACTGTCTTGATAATACACCAAAGAAAAAATCAGTTAGAATATCAACGTAATGTTATAAACTTCGGAAGATTACATCAACTAGTTTTTATTCTAAGTTTGTCTACAAATCGTTTGATGTTAGAAAAATACAGGTTCTGATAGTTCAGTCTTATCTACTAAATTCAAATTGCTTCCTCATATTTTATTTATATATATATATTTTATTAAAGTATAGTTGATTTATAATTTTGTATTAGTTTCAGATATACAGCAAAGCAATTCAGTTATAAATATATAAATTTTTTTTTTTTTTTTTTTAAAGAAACAAACAAAGCATGTAGAAGCTGCAGGATGGGTGCCCGGAAACCAAACGGGGCACGAACCCGCGTCTCCTGCATCGGCAGGCGGACTCTCAAGCACTGCGCCACCAGGGAAGCCCCGATATATAAATATTTTTTCTGATTCTTTTCCATTATAGGTTATTATAAGATATTGACTATAGTTCCCTGTGCTATCCTGTAAATCCTTGTTTATCTAGTTTTTATATAGAGAAGTATATCTATTAAATCCATACTCTTAATTTATCCCTCCCCAGCTTCCCCTTTAGTAACTGTAAGTTTGTTTTCTATGACTGAGTCTGTTTTCTGTTTTATAAATAAGTTCATTTGTATTATTTTTTAGATTCCACATGTAAATGATGTCATACAATATTTGTCTTTTTAATATTTTTATGTTTTAATTTTAATTAAAAAATTTAATGTTTTTTATAGAAGTATAGTTGATTTACAATATTATATTAGTTTCAGGTATACAACATAATGATTCAAAATTTTCATAGATTATATTCCATTTAAAATTATTATAAAATATTGGCTATATTCCTGTATTGTATCCATGTACCTTATTTACTTTACATGTAATGGGTTGTACCTCTTACTCCCCTACTCCTATCTTGCTCCTTTTCCCTTCACTCTCCCAACTGGTAAACTACTAGCTTGTTCTCTATATCTGTGAGTGCCCCACGTTTTGTGTTTTTAATGTCATGTTTTACATCTTCATGCTTATACCTTAACCATTTATTGCAGTTATAGATGAATTTATGAGTTTTTTGTCTTTTAATCTTTGTACTGGCTTATTTAAGTGGTTGATCCACAGCCTTTACTATACATTTACCTTTATTAGTGGGATTTTTCTTTTCCTATAGATTATTATTTCTTGTAGCTTTTTCTTTTCCACTTAGAGAAGACCCTTCAACGTTTCTTTTAGGGCCTGTTTAGTCTTGATGAACTATTTTAGTTTTTGCTTTTCTGAGAAGTTCTTTATCTTCCTTCAGTTGTAAATGAAAATCTTGCTGGATAGAATATCCTAGGTTGTAGGTTTTTCACTTTCAGCACTTTAAATATATCAGGTCATTCTCTTCTGGCCTGCAAAGCTTCTGCAGAAAAATCATCTAGTAGCCTTATAGGGATTCCCTTGTATGACTCTTTGTTTTTTTCTTGCTCTTTTAGAATTCTCTATCTTTAATATTTTCCATTTTAATTATGATATGTTTGGATGTTCATCTTCTTTGGGACCCTCTGTGCTTCCTGTACCTGGATATCTGTTTCCTTCTTCAGGTTCAGGAAGTTTTCAGCCATAATGTCCTCAAATACATTTTCGACCCATTTCTTTCTTCTCCTGGGACCCCTATGATGTGAACACTGGGTTGTTCAATGTTGTCTCAGAGGTCCCTTAAACTGTTCTCATTTTTTTAAATTGTTTTTCTTCTTGCTGTTCTGATTGGGTGATTTCCATTATTTTATTTTCCAGATCTCTTATGCATTCTTCTGTATCACCTAGTCAGCTGTTAATTCCTTCTAGTGTGTTTTTCATTTCAGTTATTATATTCTTCAGTTCTGATTGGTTCTTTTTTTATATTTTCTAGTTCCTTGCTAAAATTATAATGGTGTTCATCTATTCTTTTCACTAATTCAGTTAGCATTCTTATTACTAATGCTTTGAACTCTTTATCTGGTAATATTTATCTCTGATTCATTTGATGTTTTTTCAGAGTTTTTTTCTTGTTCCTTCATTTAAAACAAATTCCTCTCTCTTCTCAACTATCTCTATGAAATTAGGTGAAACTGTAACCTATCCCAGTCTTGAAGGGGTGTCTTTATGTGGAAGTGCCCCTATAGTCTGCATGTGCCAAGTGGCTTTGGTGGGAGGGCTGGATCTGACGTGAGCATGAGTCTCATCTTCCCCCATGTTGTGCAGGCAGCTCTCACCATGGTAGGATGTGGAGCTGGAGACAGAGGGTCTAGGGCCAGAGCCAGGTGTGAGCCTGGGCTTCTCCTCTGTTCAGAGGCTAGCACCGCCCTACTGGGGACTGGATCAGGGCCCAAGTTGCTGGAGGAGAAGCCCTGATGTTTGGGACCAAGCTGGCTCTGTTCCCTCTAAGTGTGTGCTCTCCCTGCTCTGGGCATTGGCACCTTCAGCACAGAATGGAGCAGTGCTGCAGCAAGAGGGGCTGGAGTGTGTACTCAGCATTATTCAGGGTGAAGGCTGGGGTGGTCCCAGCACCCCAGTCAGAATTCTGGTCCACTCCCCATCTGCTGCCTCCATAAGTGCCAGGAATGACTGCTGCCACCCAATTAAGATGAGCCAGCTCTATCCTTTATAACCATGCACTCTCCTCAGCTGTGGCAGCCTTTGCCCTGGGGTAGAACTGCACCACAGAGCAAGCTTGGCTAGAGTGGGTGCTCAGCTTAGGCTGGGGCATGAGCTGGGGTAGTCGCTGGAAACCGGCTAGAATCCCAGACAGTTCAGTTTTCTTCCTCTGCTTTGTTTCAGGAGTAAGTGAGCATGTGTGTACTGTTCCAGAGCAGAGTCTAGGTTTCTCACAGCCCTGCTGTCAGTCCCACTGGTTTTCAAACCAGCTAAGGGGACTGGTACTCCTGGTGTCAGACCCTAGGACTGCGGTGACTGATATGTGTTTCGAACTGCTCACTCCCCAGGGGGTAATCTGCAAGCCTAGTTAATCCTTCTCTTCTGTGTCCCCTTCTAGAGGTACAGGTCACAACCTAATTGCTTCTCTTCCTGATTTTGTGTGTATCTTTCTTAGAGGCTTGGTTGTAAAAAAGTCTTTCTGCCAGTCTCCAGTTTGTTTTCAGTGAGAATTGCTCCACAGGTAGATGTACTTTTGATGTGTTCATGGGGGCAGGTGAACTCTGTGTCCTCCTACTTGGCCATTTTATCTCCTGCTCCCTCCTCGTATTTTAAAATATAGGTTTTATGTGATCAGTATATTTTAGAAATCTAGTATATTTTCAAGGGTCTAAGCACGTAGATAAAAATTGGAATGTATTTTCAAAATTTAATGTGTTTATCTACACAATGTAAAATAATTAGATATTTGAGGCAGATATATTTTTTACTAAATGTTTCCGTGAGGTAACCAAACATCATTTTATTGAAGTTAAGATGGATGAATTGAAACTTAAAGCTAGTAGGGATGTTAGAGATTATCCCAATTAATTACCTAACTTAACAGATGAAGAAATTTACTTCTGGGGAGAGAAAACAATTTGTCCGGATTATAAAGCTAGTATGTAATTGAACTAAGACAAAACCCCAAGTGAGTATAAATCAAGTATTCTTTCCAAAGATAAATAAAGTCCTTCAAGCATCCATTATTCCTTCAACAAATATTTAATACTGTATTAATTATTTCTTGATGTGTAAAAAATTACCACAAATTTCGTGGCTGAAATCAACACACATATATTATCTCACAGTTTCTGTGGGCCAAGAATCTGGACATGGCTCAACTCAGTCTTCTGCTTTACAGTGTCTCACAAAACTGAGATCAGTGTGTTAGACAGGGCTGCAGTCCCATCTGAAGTCTCAGCTGGGGAAGAACTATTTCCAAGTTCATTTAAATGACTGTTGGCAAGATTCAGTTCCTCAAGGCCTGTTGCATGAGAGTCTCAGTTCTTCCTGGCTTTTGGCAGGAGGCCGTCCTCATTTCTTGCCACATGAGTCTCACCAGTATTGCTGGCTTCGTCAAACCCAGCAAGAGCAAATCAGCTAGCAAGAGAGCAAATTAGCTAGCCAGACAGAAATAACAATCTTATGTAAGGTAATCATGGAAGCCACATACTGTGGGATAGCAGCAAATTCATAAGCCAGCCCATATTCAAGGGGAGAGGATTATACAAGGGTATGAATACCAGAAGGTGGGAATCGTTAAGGGCTATCATGAGTCAGCCCGGCCTGCTGAAAATCACAAATACTTTAATAAGAATATAAGTGAGAGAGGGAGAGAGAGAGAGTGAGAGAGAGAAAGTTAAGCAACTGGTAGTTCCTTAATGAATGAGAGTTGAAATGGATTATTTCCTAACTCCCAAAATGTATAGTATGTTAGTATGTTTATTGGGTAATGCGGTTTCCCTACTTTAAGACATTTTGATTCTGGTTCAGATGCTAACAGTTATTACTAATTCCAAAGTTGGATCAAATATGCTGATGTCATTCTTTTGGTTAGACCATTTGTTTTCCATTTGATAAAAGTCATAAATTAAGTGTCTTCCTAAACTGAGCTGGGTGATTTGAACATGACAATTCTTTTTGCTTTTTTGTTCCTAAATGAACTCCTAAGTACAAATGTCACTTAAATTCTTTTTGAGAAAAATCAGGAAAAGTATTTGGTACAAAATTTAAGAACACCTACCCAGTTTGATAAAAATAAATACAAGTTGGGTATTACTTTAATTTTATGGTATTTTTCACATTATATCCACATCATTGTTGAATTCTCACCCATTTTTGTTTAAATGTGAGGCAACATTATCTGTTTCAAAGATGAAGATCACTAAAAATGTCTAAAATAGATAGAGAAAATTGTGTTATTTTTATACTTAAAACCACTGATAAATATGAATTTGTTTTTTAAAAAAAAGAATTTGTTTTAGATGTAGTCTTGTGTTTAAGAAAATTACCTTTTCTCATTTATAAATTATAATGGCACTAAAAGTAGATCTTAATTTCACATATCTTTAATTTCATAGTACAAAGCTAAGGTTAAATCAACTGCTACCTATAAGAAGTAGGTAGGTGCCATTTAGGGTAACCAAAATAATAATTTCACACATAAAAAGTATAAGCAAAAAAGCAGTTGGCAAATTTTCCAGGTTGTTTCAAGCCCATTTCTAAACACATATTTGCATATGTAATCTATATGTCAGTATGTTGTATACATGATCTGAATATAGTGAAACAATTACTGTTTTCTTGATCAAAATTGTTCATTCATAAACATTTATTCTTTGTTTTCTCTGAAAAAAGCACTGTGTTAGTTAGACATTATGTTGCTACAAAAATGAATAATATAGTTCCTATCCTCAAGTTGCTCTCAATATGGTAGGGAAGACAGATATGTGAACAGCCATCTGTAATACAAGATAAATAGTAGGGAATAACGTGTACGTAAAAAAAGTTGAGACAAATTTAATCTCGGGTGAAGAAATGATTAATTCCAATGGCAGAGTCATTTGCTGCATATGAATTGAGCACAAAGGGATTTAATATGTGTGTAAAATATGAAAAACATAGACAATATAGCTTGGTAATATTTGACATGTGGAAAATACATGAGATATTTTTACAAAATGAAAGTAGTCTATTGGAGGAAGAAACTTTTGGAAAGATGCTATGAGAGGAGAAATGATGAAGCCAGATATCACAGGGTTTTGTGGTTTTGTTTTGTTTTCATATTTTTTAAATTGGGTATCACAGGCTTTTAGTCAGCTCTCCTCAGGTAGGAACATTGTCCCGCCAATCTTCAGAGCACTGGCAGCAGGCTCTGAGCCTAGGTCATGCTAGGCTCTCTGGAGGGGTTTGTTAGGTGAACATATGTGGATTGTATGACTCTGAGGTGCTGTTGGCCATCTCAGAGGAACTTTCTCTCCAAGCAGAAATGAATAAATATTTTGGTGTGGGGTCCTGGAATGCTACTGATTTAAAGTCATTTGCACAAAGCTGATGGTTTCAGTCATAGAAATGTATGTGTCTGCTGTAGGAAGGAGCAGAAAGCAGTAAAGGAAACTTAGTAAAGGTTTAAAGGGAGTAGAAGAAAATCCCCAGTTGATTGTAGTCACAGAAGCCACAAAGATGTTGGAAGTTTGTGGAGTAATTGGGTAATTCTTCTATGAGAGTTTTATGGTCAGTAACTTTGGGAAACAGTGGGTAGCATAATCTCCCTCCTTGAAGATTCTTAATGCACTTTAGCTTTGAGAAATTCCATAGTAAAGAAACCAGTTTGGCTTAAGTGTTTCCCAATTTATTTTGATAGAAATATCCCCTACCCCTAACACAGCATCAGGATTTCCCTGCGAAGTTTAACAGTGCTTTGGAAGGTGTTAGTCCATTCAGTTAAATGCAGTACCACAGGTGATATTGTGGTTTCACAAGCATCAAGCATTAGCATTTTCATTCTTCTCTTTGCAGGACTTCATAGTATTATCTTGTCTTAGTCTCAAATCCTAGCTTAGTGTACTAAAGTCAAGAGACTTGATTATAATATTTTCATCAAATTCTTCAACATGAGTCACAATAAAGGCTACCCATTACATGGGCAAATGACGTTAGAGGGTCCAACACTATAGTAGACTTACTATGAAGTCTAGTGATTATGTGTGATCCCATAGAATAAATAATGTCCAATATGCAACTTCGATTATAAACACTTTCCACAAATGTGTACTATATTATTATTGCTTTTTTAAAATAATTGAAAGATTCGCAGACTGATTAGTTCACATTCCCAGTTCGCTTCCCCCCAATACATGTAATAATATCAGAATAAAATATGAATGTATAGAATATATGTATATGTATCATAATTAATATATATTCACATATATGCTAATTTATAGCACTTTCTGTTTTTTAGGATATATTTAAGGGCTTTAAAAGTCACCTGAATTATTAGTTTTCAATTAAGATAAGCAGGAGCCAACGTCTTAATTTTGCTCTCTTTCCATCTCTTTAAAGTCACATCATTAGAGACTGAATGTCTGAGTTATCCCTTAATGGATTTTATTGTTTTGTTTCTATTAGTCATTACCAGTGCAAATAATTTTACATTTGCCTTCATAATAGTTACCTTTAAAAAATATTGTGTTGACAATTCAGTTTCTTGAATGACTTTTAAGATATTTCAGTTGTGGACAAAAATGATCATATTGTTTTAAAAGGTCTCTTATTGGGCTCTTTGGTATGGACATGGCTTTTCACTGAACATGTCTATATATATACTTCCCTCCAGAATCCAAATGCTTCCTTGTTGATATACTTAGTTCCTGACTACCTAAAAAGTAATGTTTTCATGTACAAATTAAGAAAGAGTCCAACTTTCAAGTTAGTTACATTTTTTTAGTAATCTAACATGCCACTTCATAAACTATATAAAAATCAAATGATAGTCACAAGTATTTATGTCAGTGACACAATTTTTTTGTTTTTCTGTTCTCTTTCTTTTAAAAGTGTTCTTAACAACCAATGAAAGATGAAATGCTGCATTGGTTAAATATATATAGATAGATAGATAGATAGATAGATAGATAGATAGATAGATATAAAGTTCAACTTTTCTTTAACTCCATACAGAAGAGAAGAAAGCTAAGACTAGAGAAAAGACTGAAGAAAAGATTAAAAAGGAAGTGAAAGGTATGAAACAGGAGAAGGTGAAGCAAACAGCTGCAAAAGTAAAAGAAGCACAGAAAACATCACCTAAACCCAAAGAGAAGGACAAGAAAGATGCTGCAGTGGTGTCCAAGCATGAACAGAAAGGTAAACATTCAGAGGAGGTGGCCAGAGGTTCTAGGAGAGTATTGGGCAAGAAACAGATGCAGTGAAATTAAAAACTGAAAAAAGACCAAGATCAGACTTTACATGGGAGTAAAAGACTTGTATAAGTGAATATACCTGAAAGGAAATACAATAATTTGGGAATTAAAATTTATTTATAGAAATACTAAACTGTGTTCACATATCTAAAGATGCATTTTGAAGCATTTTTAAAAGAGGATTTGAGTTAATATCTGAACTTATCTAAAGGACACATACTCTGTCCTTTGTGTACTCTTTGAAGAACAGCAATGCAGGAAACTGACAATTCTCAAGGAGTTTATTAAGGGGTGTATGTTCAAATCATATAGAATAAGTATCATAAAAAGTATCCATACATTCCTGTAGCTCTGCAAGAGCATATAATTTAGAATATACATTGAATTATTAAATCCAGTTTGTCCCATGACTAAATTTATCACCATAGAAAGCTCTGTATCTTACATATTGTGCTGCTTTTCAATAAGAATGATGTCAAATGTAACATCCATACTTCACAGAAATAGAGCATTTACATGGAGGTGGAATGTAAACCTGATATTCTTTAAAGAAAGGTGCTTGTAAGAATAAAAGGGTGGAGTTTTAAGAGGTCAGCTGAGGGCTGTATTGTCACACATCTCTGGCCCTTGTTGAATCTTTCCTTCCCTAAATCCACTCCTGGTTCCAAGTTGCTACACAGTCCTGAGCTTCCCCACACAGAATGTGGGATCTGCTCTATATAGACTATTACTATAAATGTTTTTTATGGGTGTTGCAAAATAAAATTTGTCCTTATTCTGAGAGTATTAATAATTTTATTTGAGGACTAAAATTAAGGAATTGTTTCCATAAGATTTGCATTAAAGAAGTTAAAAATATTGTTACTGAGTAAGCTATTTGGACAGTGAAACTGATAATTTTCCCCACTATAAGGTACAAACAAGATATGAAATTTGCAGTCTATACTCTTTTTGTTTAAGATTCTACATACAGGTGAAATTATATGGCATTTGTCTTTGCAATCCACTCTTGTATATTATCTTTGAATCACTTTTTCCCCTGAATTCACAAGTAATATTTGGAAACATTTATTTATATGAGGGAAAAGGTGTATTTTTTGAAAATGTATTTTAAAAAGGAAAAGAAGGAAGGAAAGAAGAAAGGAAGAGATTTTTTTTTGTAGTAGTCCACAAAATTTTTAATTTAACTAATTTACTTTTATTTTAAAGTAATACTGATATTTAAAGCATATGAGTGATTAAATCTTTGGAGCCCAAAAACCTTTCTTCAATTTTAAAGATGATTATATTGCCTTGAATCAATTAAAAATATTAATTCTCATCTCTAACAAAGCTGTATGTTATTTATGCAATAATTTGGGTAGGAAAAATATAGTAAATAAAGAGAAAATATTTTGAATGGACTATTTTATTGTGATAGAAGACAGGAAAATTAATCTTCTGATTCACTTATATGCTTATTTCAAATTATTATCAAGATCCTAAAATACTTTGCATTTTAGATTGCCTTTTAAAAAAGAAAATAATCACATGAAACCAGATTAAACGTACCAAGCATATTTTTATTTTTTGTCCATAAATACAGTATGTAAAAATTCATTCCAGTTATATATGGGAGTACCAAAATACTTATCTAGCAACTAGGAATATGAGTACACTTTTGGATGTTCATTTTTAGTATCTTAGTTATTTGGGGGCCATATTTTATTGATGAAGACACATCACTAAAATATTTCCAAATAATATGTATTTTCTGGGTCACATATACTATATTTTATTCCTATCAGTAATCAGTATTGAAGATAGCATTATATTTCCTTTCCATTTTCAATCTACTGTTTTCATTTTCATATCAAGAGCTATTTATCTATTAAAAGACATTCAGATATCACTTAGAGTTAAATAAAAGCACAAATGTGATTTTATCAGCTAAACAAATGCATTTGCTAAATTAAGGCTCTCTATTGAGATCTACCATCAATTAGATAAATGTATTATTAGGTAAATAATGAAAATGTTACCTCAAATAGCTGATCAGACACATAAATATGTCATTTTAAAAAATTTAAGCTATGATTTAACAGCATTTGTTTATAAAAATCCTAATCGTATTATAGTTTTAACTAAAACATGATAAAGACATAGTACTTTCTAAATAATCTACTTGTGAGGTGACTCTGATTTTGAGACTCTTGTATTGAGGATTTAGTAAAATTGTTGAGTTGGTTCTCCTTTAGGCAAGGGATTATTTATTTGCTTAGCTTAAGTTAGACCTAATGAATTTGACATTCTTTTCCTATAGATTTCTAATAGTTCTCCTTAAATAAATAGCTTCTATAGGTCTTTTATTCACTGGACACAGATTTTTACATGCAGCAATACACTTACTGGCAATTATTTTATTATATAGTATACATGCATATACATTCATATATGGTTATTTTTAACATTGTATATATAAACACTATTTCTACTAAAGCATCAGGAATAAGATTCATATATTTGTACGTGCCTACTGTAAACTTAAACACACTCTTATATATTACATAATCTGGTTTTTATGGACCATTCTTAATCTGTTTAAAGTGGGGTAAGAAGGGTCAGCACGATCAAGCATTGCTCTCTGATTTTCTGATGGTCTCTGGCAAATTTGTGCGGAAGGAAAAAATCAAACCTCCCCACTGCTATGCTCATTCTTTCTTTTCTTCCTTCTTATTTTTTGAAACAACTGTTTGTGGCAGGCAGAGAAATTGTAGCTAATGTGAATCTGCCATAGAGCACCAGACCACATGTGCCCCATTCTCATTAAAGGTTTTTTTAAAATTTATTTTCTGTTAACATTCTACACCCTGAATGCACTTTCTCTCAGCTGCTACTCCACAGGGAATACCAATAAGGCAGAAGCTGAATGACATCCATCACTGGTCCCTGAGGATCAGGAAGGGGAGAGATGGACAGCATGTGGTATTCCTAGAAAGATGTTCATTCGGGGGGAAAAAAGTGCTAAGAAGTGGTGACGAGATATGAAATTACCTTATGTGAATTATTGTCACGTAACAATGAAAGAATGATAGAACAGTTCAGATTTTCTTTAGGAAAAAAATGTCCTGTTTGAATATTTGAGTTGGATTTAAAGAAGCATTTCTTTAAAATGAATTTTCCAAAATCAGGAAGACTTGGTTTTGCTTTATCTTTAGACAGATGAAGCAGACACACTGGGGACTGCCCAACACATACCTGCCTAGAGTTCTTACACATTGTTAAGGTCAACACACAAGACAGGTGGAAATGGGCATCCTAATTTAAAACATTTAAAAATTCTTAACTTTGGGAATTCCCTGGTGGTCCAGTGGTTAGGACTCCATGCTTCTACGAGGCACGGGTACTATCCCTGGTGGGGGAATTAAGATCCTGCATGCCTGTGGTGCAGCCAAAAAAGAAAAAAAAGAAAATTCTTAACTTTAAATTTTGTAAAAATACTCTCTATCTTCCTATTGATATGTTGGTGCCATTAGAATGCAACTTCACAGCATTATTTAAATATAGAAGAAACCTCCTACATGGTGTAACTCAATTTTCTAGATTAAAAATATTAACCTTCTTTGAGTTCATAAGAGATTCTCTTTTTTAAATTGGAAACTTGTAGGACTACTGGTGCATTAATTAAACAAATGACTTTGGATCCAGAAAATAATGGTATAAGAAATATAAGCATTTTACTTTGGTAATAATTTGGTAATAGCATCATTACACTCTTAGCATTCAGTTAAAGAAGAATCTCTGAAGCATGAAGATTTTAATTAATTCAATAAACTATTCCACATGTTATGTATATAAACATTCTATTACAACTTGGGGCAGAGCACAATATTTCATTTGCGGGGATAGTCCAAACCCTTCAAATTTCAAGAAGTCCCTGCTTTCTAAACTTCTAAGGTACAAACTTTCTCCATTGCTGTTGTTGAGGGCTTTGATACCACAAGAAACGTTGTGAGAAAAGAAATTTTGAGCAATTTTAGATCAGTGATTCTGAAAGTGTGGTCTAATCTGATTCCTCTGGGGAGTTAGTCAAAAATGCATATTCCTAGGGTACAGACCCATCGAATTGTAAGGTTTTTTTTTTTGCATGACTAGGCCAAAAAATCTGCATTTTAACAAATTCCTCATCTTTTTGATATTTAAATTGCCCTTTGAGAACTACTTCTAGAGTTGTAGGAAGGGCACATCTAAAATGATCAGTCACATTAACTACTGAAACAAAGGGGAAAGCCTGCTGATTTTCGGAAGTCCTCCTTGCCCAACCTCAAGTCTGCCATTTAAGGGAAATGCAGTTTTTTATCTTAGAGTCAAATGGCTCATTCTACAATTTTGCTAAGGAAAAGGGTTATGCCCAGAAAAGAGAAAATACTCTCTACTTTCATCTTCTCTCCTGTATCATAGGATTCCCAGGTCCTGGGATCAGAAACCCCTGTTATAACTGCCAGTACACTGAGGAGCAAATAAATTCTTGGGCTGATCCGAGAGCTAACTCCCTCCCACTCCCCACCTCACACGTGGGGAAGTGAGACCCAATTCAACAATCAAAATCCATGCAAATTTTTGAAACTTTATGAGTTTTGGCCTCCTCATTTAGGTACTAATGAAAAGAATTATATTTTTACATCTTCTACAATAAGTGCATTCTTCTCAAAGGTGGAGTCTCATAATAAAATGGATTACTCTAAAAATACTGTAAATTCTCTAAAAACAGTGAGGTTTACAAAAATCCTTGTGTGTGTATTTATGTAGTAACAGGTTTCGTTATTTCATAGGTTTGATATGCATAATTTAAAGCACTTAAGGATATGTCATGTTGTATAAATTCAATAAACTCTCTTGATCCTAAAGCTGCCTTTGGATTTATTGAATTAATAAGATGCCTATTTTGAAATATTAAACTGTAAATCATTTTGAACAAGATTCATTTAATAATCTGCAAGCTTTAAAGAAGATATGGTAAAGCTTATAGAATGATTCATCAACTGAAATTTGGATTGAAATGACCTCGGCAGAATCTAAAGTTATATGAAAATTTAAAGTTCAGTGCAATGTCTTTAATTTAGAAGGAAATGAAAAAACGAACTCCTGAAATAATTTTTGACAAAGTCTGCCTCAAAAGCTCAAATTCTATGCTGTTTCTCTTTTTTTTTTTACTTTTTCCATGGACCATATACTAATCAAGATCATAAGATGATCTAATAAAGATTACCCAATCAATTACCTTAAGAATCATGTTATTTAGTGCTGTAAGTCTGTTCTTCTGGATTTCCTCTTCTAATTGAAGAGAATCTCCACGTAGAAGACCCCTGACAGGTTGCAAAGGGGTTAGCCCTCCTGCTTGCCTTTTCAAGAAACATTCTGTGGCTTCATTTAGACAATGAGGTGAAGGGTTGGGAGTGAATATTTGGTAAAACATTCCAAGTTGGAAACAATTTCCTCTTGTGAAACTTCTGTTTCATTACTGGAAGTATATATACAGACAATGAGAAAAATTGCTTAAATATGATGACTAATAATAAATTTGATGAAAAAGGTTTTGATTTTTAAAAACACTATAATATTACTCTGAACTAGTCTGTTTCAATTTTTAAGGTTATTCTTTTTGTATGGAATAAATGGAAACTTAAATTTATTATTTTTCCCACGTGTTCATATATGTGCAAATTATTCCTTCACAGAAAATATTGTAGTAATTAAAATAGAATTATGCTACTTTGTTTTGTTAAGCCATCTTTCCCT
>NW_006770215.1:423919-426060 GCF_000442215.2 Lipotes vexillifer
CTTTCCCTAGGAAAAAGGAAAGGTGTCAATGACATTTTTTTCACTGCTTTTTTTTCTTTCTACTTTTGTCAGATCAGTATGCATTCTGTCGATATATGATTGACATATTTGCCCATGGGGATTTAAAACCAGGTATTCAAACAGTCCTTTTATTTGTCTCTTTTAATAGTCTGTTTCTAAGGTTGTCTGTTTTTTATGTACTAAACTGTTACGCTCATTTTTAAAAAACATTGCATAATGCATGTGCAGATCTAGAATAAAACCAGTGAAAACCAGAAGTAATAACTAGCATTAGGGCCTTTAATATTACTTGCTATGACTGCATGGCCTGTTGCAAATGAAGTCGGTTGAAAGCAAAACGTGCTAATATCTTTATATACAAAAAATGCTAATATCTTTAATAATATCTTAGAGTGAAGTGGTGAATCATCTTATTTTATTCTTGGTAAACTTAGAATAAAAGACATGTGACAATGAAAGCATTCTTCTTTTTTTGGTAGTGAACACAATTCATATTAAAATCCATCATATTTCAAATATTTAATCTTTTTTGATTTTCTCACTTGCATATGATCTTGGGTTAACCACTCCAGAGAACTACTATTGATGGAGATAGTCAACCCTGGAGTTAATAGTCAACACAGTGGGGAAGTATTTTTACTTAAAGGAATTTATCTATCATCTCTCCTGTCTTTAAATGGTGCCCAGAGTGTACCAGGGGATTCTTTACTAACATCTTAATTAAGAATTAATTTGATTGCTTGTACTCTGCCTTTTTCAGATTTAAAAACTGATAGTCTATGTTCATGTTTGGGGAAACATTTCTAGGAAGATGGTATTGTTAAGGTAGGAACTAATTTACATTAGAATAATTGAAGCTGATTGTTTAAAGCAAACTATATTTTGTTTTCTTAACTATTTTTATGGAAATTGTTCTAAAATGTACAATTATAATTCATGCATATAATGGCAAATGGGCATGTTATATCTAAAATATATATATATGACACATCTAGGTCCTGGAAAATTAGAAGATCGTGAGAACTTCGGCTCTCAGGAAAACTTAATTTTAGTAACTTATTCAAGTTAATTTCCTCCTCCTCCTCTACTTTTTTTATTTTCTTATCCTTCTTTTTCAACTTTCTTATTGGGTTAGAAACTGAGATGAGGAGAAAAACGCTGAAAAATAAAATTACTCATTTGGTAGAAATGATTAATATTAACGTATGTGTATAGTATCATAATAAAATTAGATGGAAGCATTGAGGAAGGTAGTTTAATATAGTGAAAAGAGAGGGCTTTGGACACAAATATAATTCTTGGACACAGGTATAATTCTTGACCCCATCCCTTCACTAGCATTGGACCTTCAGCAAATCATTGAACTCCATCTGATCTTCAGCGTTCATACATTGGGATTACAGAAATAAACTTACAAAGTTGTTGATAAAGCATCTAATAGATGCACAGCAAAGTGCTATTATAGCTTTATCCTCTAATTCATTTATTTCACCACAGCCCATCTGGGCGAGCATCCCACATAAAGCGAACGTATCAACATTGACAAGTCCCTATGTCTATATACCATTAACTCAGTTTTAGGTAGCAGGTTGTTGCCCATTTTTTCAGCTGTGATGGTTTAAGAAATTCATACTCTACACATATTTTGCTTTTTTAAGAGACCAAATCTTGAAGATATCAATTAACTATTTACTTACACACAAGATGAATCTATGTTCTTGATGAGCATGAGTTTTTAAATTCCATCATCTGAAGAAAATAATGTGTTCTTTGTTCCACTTAAATTATTCATAGTAGCTACTAATTGATTATACAATACAGTTTCTAAGAGAATCACAGGGCACAGATAACCGTGGATTATCACAGGCAGTGAGTTATGTTCACAGTTTTGGAGTCACAATGCCATTTGTTTCCTTCTGAAAATTCAACAATGGATTAAGGTCAGAAGGACCAGAAAAAACACCTCTGCATGAGTTAAGGAGAATTTTGCTGTTGTTGGGGAGGAAGGAAACTTTCCTTTACCCTCCTAGGTTCTCCTAGCTGCTATAAGAATTGAATAGACATGAGAGAGCTTAACAGGAGAAAATCAAATTATTTCATAAGCATAGGAACCCTACACG
>NW_006770215.1:426089-436382 GCF_000442215.2 Lipotes vexillifer
CCTACACGAGAGGGTCAGAGACAGAAAGGTACAATGAGGTATACATTGCTATCCTGAACTAAGAAATGAGTTAGGGGCCTGAGGCTCTCAAGGCTCCTAAAGTTAGGCCTATTGTGAAAGCAATCAGATATTTAATAAGAGACAAGTATATAGAAACAAAAGAAAAATAATAGTTAGTGATTGGAGTAGACTATCAGCCCAGTTTCTGAATGCAAGCAGTTGAGAAAGTTTCTAGGCATACAACTTGAAGCATCTTCAGATGGAGTGGGGGCAGGTAGTGACAATCTGATACATGTTTTCAGGTTTGCAGTTTGAATATGTCTAGCGATCTTTCTGATTGGCCATAGCAACAGGCATGAAAATTGTCAGTGCATGAACTGTTATGGTGATTTCTGTGAAGTTTATATCAAGTTGTCCAACTTTAGTTTGCATGGCTTTGGGAAAAGGGCAGTTTTAGTTCTCAATGATTCCAAATCAAAAGGGTGGGAGAAAAATTAGAAACCTTAGTTTGGAGAATTGTAGCCAAATATTGGTGAAAACTAGAAGAATTCAGGAGCAGTCAAGTTTACAGGTAGAAAACAAAACTTTAAAAAACAATGGACAGCAATAGAATCTAATAACCACAAAAGTGTGTCACTGAAACATTTTCCTCTCTAAAATCACCCTCATATCTATCAAATATAGACAAATTAAGACTAATCTGCTTGCAAAATAAGTCTAGTTTCAATAAACTTGGTCTGATTATTTACATAAGTACAGTAAGAATAGTGAGTGGCCATATAGACTCTTTTAAACTGCTTTGTTGGAACTTTTCATGAGAAATCTCTAGATTGGACTTTTAAAGGCCTCTTGAAGCCAGGATAGTCAAGCCAGGAAATTGTCATCAGCCTTCGCCTGAAATCAAATATAGATTTGGGTGAACTCCTCTCTTCTCAAGGTCCCCAAAATATCTTGAGATTCCTGCACTTGCCAGGAAGTGACCTTCCTTACTCACCCGGTGAGGCTGCTGACAACCCTGTAAGTAAAGCACCAGGCTGTTCCCAGGAGCTTTACTGGTTCCCTAAAGCAAATCTTAGCTCCTTAAAGTGGCCTGGTCCTATCTGAGTCTATGCATGTATCTCTCAAATATGAGACTCCAATCAAAGCCCTGGTAATATAACCAATGTTTTCAATTTCATCCTGTTAGAAAGAGAAAAGATTCTTATTGAAGTTATGCAAATAACTATACTGCCATTAAAAAAAAGTCCTTAAAATGCTAAGAGTTCCCAAGTTCTGGAGGGATTAGGTAGGGAGAAAAAGATAAATGTTTTAATTCTGTTTATGATTTACCAACTTGCTGTAAGTCATAGGTAGCGAAGTTAAAAAATTCTTTATATCTGGAAAACAAATGATTAAAAAACAGTAACATTTTAGACAAAAAATCATAAAAGTTATAATCATATTCATCAGCTTATTCAGTCCTATGTAATTAATTCATGCTCTGCTTGAGTCTAGTTGTTCCATTAGCTCTGTCAACCTTGCTTGATGATTGAGGGTGATAGGGATGGTGATAATTCCAAGAAGTTTACAAGGTTGTCACTAAGGCTCAAATGATTTTCCCAGTGAAGTGGACAAATCACTTGATCACCAGAGACTGTGAAAGGTATATCCCAAGTGAGAAACACATTTTCTAACGGTTTCTTTGCCACTGTGAAGGCATCAGCCTTGTACCAAGGGAAGGCTTCAACCCATCCTGAAAACATTATACAAGAACAATAACACACTGATAACCCATACTAAGTTGCAGTTGAATGAAGTCCAGCTGCAGATGTTTAAAGGGTTCACTGTGAGGAGGTCTGAGGCCTTTGACAGGTCAGACATGGCTGGTAGACTGTTTTCACAATTTCATAAGTCTCCCAAGCAATGTTTATTTACAATTTGAGTAATATTAAATTCACTATGGTGGGTGAAGGAATACAGAAACCAAAAAATGGGGTTTGCCACAGAGCCACAAAGTACCAAGTGGCCATTCTGAGTTTCCCATAGCCCTAAATGTTTATATAATTTACAGCTATTGTTTACCCATTTTTACTTCTCTGATTCAGGAGCAACTATTAGCATGTACAAGGACATTGGAATGGCAAAATTCTGGCAAAAAGAGGTCTTTTTTTACATTAACATTCTGTGGATTGGCAAATTTATGAATATATTTCATAATTTCTAAAGACGTATGCTACTTTATAGTACAATCCTTAGATAAAGCAGAAGTCATGTTTACTAAGAAACCCAAACATCTTTAGTTTCTACATTATAAAAAGACAAAAGTAGATAAAACTATGTTGAGTAATTAATGCTCAATATTTTATCTTTTTTTTTTTTGCGGTACGCGGCCCTCTCACTGTTGTGGACTTTCCTTCTGCGGAGCACAGGCTCCGGACGCGCAGGCTCAGCGGCCATGACTCACGGGCCCAGCCGCTCCGTGGCACGTGGGGTCCTCCCGGACCGGGGAACAAACTCGCGTTCCCCGCATCGGCAGGCAGACCCTCAACCGCTGCGCCACCAGGGAAGCCCCTCAATATTTTATCTTATTTGGAAATGATCTAGGTATTCAGTGAATTTCCATTATTTAACTTAATTTAGCAAAACTCTAAGGTTTCAAGTCACCAGAGAGATTTGGGAAACTATTTTAAGTAGACGTACTGTAAAACAATCATTGTTTAAAAGTTATCTAAAAATTCTTATTTATATCCATTCAGTACTTTTGTTCTTAACAATCATACTTAGATTACTCATGAAAATTTTAGGAAACATTAAAGCAATTAGCCATCATCTTAAGTTGTTTCTGTTGATGTTGTTTGTCTGGCAAATTTAGTACAGAGGTAATATGACCTTATTTGACTTTTAGTAAACCTCAGTAGAACAAACGTATAATACTGTGCTTAATGCTGGTAACTCTAAAGGCATGTCTGTATTAATTAAATGAACAAACTTAAACTAGCTTTTATTTACCAAAAATTATCATAGCTCTCGTGAACCTGAAAAACATTTGGGTTAGTTTCTACTATATCTTTGAGAGTATTCTTAAATAGCGCTTGTGTGTTTTTAAGCCAGTTAAATTGAGCCCTTTTATAATTAATTTTGGTAATACCACTCAGAGGCAGAAAAATACCATGTCTATAATATACATACATAAATAGACATAAAAGAGATACCTTATAGTTTTCATTAAAAGTGTTTTTTGAACCAGAATTTTGGGCAAGGGTGCTTATACAGCAATTTGTATTTTAAAAGCCCCATTTCCATTTTTTAAAAAATTCAGTATTAAGAATTGGAGATGGAAAAAGAAAAAGAATTGGAGACAGTCTAGATAAGAGTTCCTAGAGAGATTACTAGCCTTTTGAGTTAAATAGCGGAGGTTTTTGGGATCTATGGAAAGGAATGGGTGGAATGTGAACTTCCTCTAGAACTGAATTTCCAGTTTTGCAAAGATTTGTAAGATCGTAGGCTGATCAACCATCCAACTACATCATCCTCAGTTTGCTTCTTTATATCAGGGAGACTTCTGACTATGATTTAAATCAAAAAAATTTTATGCTCTACTCAGGCAATTTTGTTGGCATGTCCAATTAATATTGCTTGAAGGGTAGATTGTTTTACAAAACTAGGTAGGGGAAACATTCCCCAGTAAGATACAATGACCATCCCCATAATACAATCAGGTAAAATAGATGCAGTTGTTTTGTATAAAGCCTGTTCAAATATATCAATTCTCCTATAAAATTTTATCTTATTTCCATTAACTCTTACATTACTAATTATAGCCTCCATTAAGATTTCATGAGTAAGTTTTGGTTTTACAATATTGGGTGGGGGAAGTTTTCCCAGCCAGGCGTAATACTATTCCCATAAAGCATTCAGGTAAAGTTGGCATAATTTCTTTACATAAAGCTTTTTTAAAGATTCAAATTTCTATAATCCTGTCAACTCTTACATTTCTGTATTCTTTCAATCTAAACGTAGCCTGAGTCAGAACTTCATCAGTGGGTATTGGTACCAGTTCGTAGGGTTACCATGTCAAGGGGTTCCTGGAAACTTCTATTTTCTATCCCCAGACCATTTTGGTCACTCTTCTGCAAAAGGCTTTGGGCCCCCAGTGAGGGGTTAAGCCAAGGAATCCTGGCTCCTCTGTCAATCTTTAACTTAATTAACTGGCCTGTTGCCCCTAGTGATTGCTGATCACAATTCTCATAGTAATCGATGTCTTTCAGCTTTTCAGATTTCTCCAAACTGGAATAAACAGACGAACTTATTTGGATTTCTTTAATGTTGGTGGATAAACAGGGGGCCACCTTGGCCACCCAGCCTTTGGTAGCGCTATATTAAAACCTTTATGGTAGGGCTTCCCTGGTGGCGCAGTGGTTGAGAGTCCGCCTGCTGATGCAAGGGACACGGGTCGTGCCCCGGTCCGGGGAGGCCACAACAGTGAGAGGCCCGCATACCGCAAAAAAAAAAAAAAAAAAAAAAAAAAAACCTTTATGGTAACCCCATCAATGTCTGTTTTATTCATCCTGATGCTGGATGGCTTTATTAAAGGTTCAGGGTCTTGTTCTACCTGTCCAAAAAGAATTTTGGACAAGGAATGCAACGGAAAACACATAGAGACCGAAGCATAAAGAGAAAAAAAGAAGCAGTTTATTAAGAATGAAAGTATGCACTCCGAGAAGAATGTGGGTGTCTTCGCAAGTGAGGAGCACCCTGCGGGTTTTCTGATTTCCCTTTTTATTTCATCTTAACCTTTGAATAAGCATGAGTTTTTTCTATTAGGTGCAGAATATTCATTGATGAGAAAGTTGAGGCGGGGCGATGATCACATCCATCCGTTCTTGTGCACTGGGCTCCTGAAGCCACCACACGTGCATCCTGAGAGCTATTTTCCCTTAAGATTTCCCTTACCAGTTGAGCGCCACCCTGGAACGTTGTATAGTGGTCATCTGAAGCCTGGACATTTTTACTGCACATGCTCAGTCTTGCTCTGCGGGTTTTGTGATCAGGGTTCCCTATTCAGATGTCACAAAGCTTAATCAAAATCTAATTTATGTTCTTGTGGCTGATGCCATTCTTCCATGTTTCATGATCTCATTAAGTGCAAGACAATGAGGTGGCTTTGCCTTTTTGCCTAATGCCTATACATGAGTGTCACCGGAGAGTAAATTCTTGTCTCATCACAGAAAGTATTCAGAGAGGAGACAGGAAAGTCGAGAAAGCAAAGCTAGGATTTATTTAAGCGATAGGATGCTCTCAAAGGAAGAGCAGACAGTATCAGTTGAGTAGCTGTGCTGTTTACAAGATGTATGGCTTTCTGTCCTTTGGCCCCTGTCCCCTTTCTCTGTTTATATCTAGCTATCTGCCTTCTCTAACATTACCCCTTCAAGGAGTCTGGACCCTTAAATTTTTTTTTTTTTTTTTTTTTTTGGCGGTACGCGGGCCTCACTGTCGTGGCCTCTCCCGTTGTGGAGCACAGGCTCCGGACGCGCAGGCTCAGCGGCCATGGCTCACGGGCCCAGCTGCTCCGCGGCATGTGGGATCTTCTCGGACCGGGGCATGAACCCGTGTCCCCTGCATCGGCAGGCGGACTCTCAACCACTGCACCACCAGGGAAGCCCCCTTAAAATCTTTTAAGGGGTAAAGGGTTGGTCCATCTTCTGTAACTGCTTCAACCTGAGCATGGGCGTTGTCCCTGCTGCCTGTGGGTGCAGATCTCCTTGCTGTCGGTCAGAGATAGGGGTCTTGGGGTTTTTACAGTGGTGGAGATAGAGTGGGGAGTAGAAGGAGGCAGCACCCTTGTCCAGTAGATGTTGATAGTCCTCATCTTCAGGTGATGGGTTGAAATCCTTGTTGCATCGTCATTTGAAGTTGGAGTTTTCTGAAGCCATGGGTTTTTTTCCCTTGGCACCTGAGGTTTCGATACAGCAGCTGTTAACAGGGAGAAATTGGAGTATATTGAGTATAGTTATTAGTTATATTAAACATTAGTCCTGAATATTGTCTAATCCCTACGCTGGCTTTCTCTTGTGTATTGTTAACTATTATTGATATTATGCTTTTATTGTGAGTTTTAGTTTTCGTTATTCCAGTCACTAGGCTCTTCCACCAGACAGTGACATTCCCTACATATTGGATATTGGCAGTCTGGTTGGTGTCTGTTACCCAACTGTGATTACTGAAAACTAGAGTTTGATTGTAGTATGTTTCATTCAGCCATCGTAATTCTCGTCCCTGGATGCTAATACCAGTAAAACAGAGGCTAGCTTTGCCTAAAAGCTGAAATATCCTTCGCTCCAATTTGGAGGAGGGTTATCTGTTCCAGAGAGTTTGGCTTCCAGTTGGTTCCTGCCCCAGTCCTTCCTTCCTTACCACACTGGGTGGTAAATGAGAACCCAGCGTATTTTGCTGTCAGCCCCATCAGGTCCCTCAAGAGGTAGGGAGTCCTAAAAGAGACGTACGTAGGTCCTCTGGGGAGATGTGGTCGTGGCGCAAATCCAGCAGTGAGATGAGTTAGTTCCTTTAGCAGTGACATTCATGGTGTCAGATAGTGGATGTTTGTAAGCTGGAGCTGTGACAATGTGGATAACAAGGAGGACCGTTAGAATGGAGTCATGACTTCCTGAGAAGCAAAAGAGCAGAGAAAAAGAGAGTTTACTGGACAGGGAGGGTATTGACACCTGGAAGGGAAGTTATTAGCCTCTTTTAAGGTGATTTTTACAGGACTGACAAACTTTGTTTTCCCTGGGGTTCCCTGAGCCCAGACCTGTGGATCTATAAGTTGTTTCTGGTTTATTAATTTGGGGGAAATATTTTGGGCTGGACTGTCCATAAGGCATAGTCCAGCCTTAAATAGGCCTTGGTTTTAATTTTTAGGGTGAATAAGACTGACAGAAAATCCCTTCCCAATAAATGGGCTGGGACATATAGGCATGACAAGAAACTTGTGAGTTATAAGGGTCCTTCCCCAGGTGCAAGTGACAGGGGTGGTGAGGTGTTTTAGCCTTGGCCTTCCTTCTACCCCAATGGCAAAGCAGGTTTTGGGGGCAAGGGGCCCAGGGTGAGAAGTCAGGACAGAGTAAGTGGCTCTCGTGTCCACTAGAAACTGGACAAACTGACCTGCCGCGTCAGTGGTCACCCGTGGTTCCTCCCGTGCGATGATGACTGTCTTCTCGGGAGCCTTGGGAGGTCCCAGGTCCCATCAATCAACCACTGCCATGACAGGCATAGGGGAATTTCCTCGCTCCCTTCGGAGCTGGGGGCATTCCCTCTTCCAGTGGCCCATCTTCTTACAGAGTGGGCATGGCATCTTGGGTGGAGGCTGGGAACTGTTTCCCGGGTATTCCTTGCTCCAGTGTTTGAGGCTCCCATAGCTAAAACAGGCTCCCTTTCCTGGCGGAGGTCTTCTGGTACTTTTGGGGTGACCAGGAGGTGGTTAGGTCTTGTCATGAGAGCTGCCAAAAGCCTGGCTTGCCGTCCTTCTTTTCTTAAGTCATGCTGTTCCTTCCTTTCTTCCTCAGCCTGGTTTCTATTGTTAAAGACACTGAAGGCCATATCAATAAGAAAGTTGATAGGGTTTGGGGCCCAATGCTAAGCTTTTGAAGCTTCTGATGGATGTCAGGGGCTGATTGGCTGGTGAAGTGGGTTGTAAATACAGTGTGTCCCTCGAAAGCGTTTGGGTCTACATTCATATACCCTCTGAGGGCGTCTACCAACTGGGTCTGAAATAGGGCTGGATTTTCATCTTGGCCTTGGGTTATCTCCTTAACCTTACAATAGTTAACAGGTTTAATTATGCATCAATTCATCCCTTCAGTAAAGGCAAAGGATTATGTGGTCCCTTCTAGTGATACCAGGCTGGCCCAGCTGATAGTCTCAATTGGGTTCCCAGTTGGGATCCATTAGAGGTACTGCTGTCATGCCCACAGGGTGCTGATGAAGTTGGGCAACATATAATCCATCAGCATGTTTGACCGTGTGCCCAAATACGGGGTCTTTTCCTCAGTGTGGCAGCAGTGGGAAAGGACAATATTTAGGTCCTTCCAGGTAATATCAAAGGAGAGAGTCAGTCCCTGGAATTCTTTGGTGCACCGGCTGGGGTCCTCCCAGAATCTGCCCAAGCGAGTGAGGCACTGGTTGAGGTCAAAGAAAAAGGGGTGTGGACTCTGGTAATTCCCTGAGGCCTGCCTACTGCTTCCTGAAGTGGGCAAAGCAGCTCTGGCTGCACTACTGGTACGGAAGGGTCAAGAAGCTTATAGGGCAGGTGAGGGGCTGAAGATGGTAAAAGAGTGTTGGGGCTTGGGTTGTCTGTCTGGGGCTTCTGTTCCTCCAGGGGTGCCACTAGAGAGAGCATTTGTACAGCCCGAAAGGCTCCCAGCTGGCAAGGTTCCCTAACATAGGACTTGCATAGCTCCAGGTTCTCTCTTAGGGCCATAAAAGCCTGAACCTAAGGAACTTCTACCCATTTTCCCTGCCTTTTGCAACAATGTCTAACTGTAGGATGGTATTATAGTTGAGGCTTCCATTCTCTGGCCAGGCCACATTGTACTCAATGGGGCAAAGTTGTGTTACAAAAGAAAATGTGCTTTTTTCGTTTAAAAGCATCTAGAGGAAACTTGCCCCAGTGACTCAGAATGCACCTGAGGGGTGAGTCCTTGGGGATGGAGGTGTTTCCCATAGTTCCTTCAGGGAGAGAGTGCTCCTGTAACAAAGAGGAGCACCAGCCTTAGGAGGTCCCATGGGGGCTCCCTAAGATAGGGCTGGTTCCAGGCCTCCCAGCCCACGCAGTCCATGGACCCTAGCCAAAATGGGGATTAGCTACCCCCATTATGGCAGTCCTGCTGGGGCCTGTGTCCTATCCTGGCATCCTTGGTACCCAGCATGAGTGACCTTCCTCGAAGGCTTCTCTATAGATTTTTTTTTTTTTTTTTTTTTTTTTGCGGTACGCGGGCCTATCACTGTTGTGGCCTCTCCCGTTGCAGAGCACAGGCTCCGGACGCGCAGGCTCAGCAGCCATGGCTCACGGGCCCAGCCACTCCGCAGCATGTGGGATCTTCCCAGACCGGGGCACAAACCCGTGTCCCCTGCATCGGCAGGCGGACTCTCAACCACTGCGCCACCAGGGAAGCCCCTTCTCTATAGATTTTAAGTACAATGATTAATCCCTGTGTTCCAGGGTATGTTCCACTGGAATGGACAGCCTCATTGTTCAAGGACCTATTTAGTCAGGGAGCAATCCTTTCTCTCAAAGTGTGGTAAGTTTATGAAAATAGGCCCTGGGCCTTAAGGGAGGTGGTGTGTGAAAAAGCTTCTCTTTTCCCTTCCTTTTTTTTCTTTTTTTTTTTTTTTTTTTTTGCGGTACGCGGGCCTCTCACTGTTGTGGCCTCTCCCGTTGCGGAGCACAGGCTCCGGACGCGCAGGCTCAGCGGCCATGGCTCACGGGCCCAGCCGCTCCGCGGCACGTGGGATCTTCCCAGACCGGGGCATGAACCCGCGTCCCCTGCATCGGCAGGCGGACTCTCAACCACTGCGCCACCAGGGAAGCCCTTCCCTCCCCTTCCCTTTTGTGGGCAGCGCCCCTGGGTCATTCAGTGGGCCAGGGCGGAGTGGTGCAGGGCGGGATTCGGTGGCACCAGGCAGAGGCACTATATCTGCACTTAAGGGGACAGAGGGCCTGGCAGCCTTGTGAGAACACTCCAATCCATCAACCCAGAGGAGGCAAGCGCAGTGGGGACACCGGGTACCGCTGGGGCGCGTATCCCCTGGGCGTGGCCATGTGCGCTACCCACCCCTGTGCGAGGCCCCTGCCTCCTAGGGCGAGGCGGGGAGCGGGGGCAGGGACGGGCCCAGTTTAGGGGAGGGGGCGGAGCCCCGGGAGCGCGCATTGAGGCGGTGGCGAATGCTGGCGACCTGGACGTGGTTCCGTAAGCGCCACCTGCGACACCCAGACCGCCTGCGGCCGAGGGAGCTCCCGAGGGGACTGTGGCACCGCCTCTGTGCGAACTCTCCTACAGTCTGAGTGAGGCTGCATTTTATATCTCCACACAGTTGAACCCGAGGACCGTTAGTTAAATGGTGGATAAGGCAAACCCAGAGGGCAAAGCTCCTGTAGTTCGGGTCGCTAGCTGCCTGTGAGAAGGGCCGGAAACTTTTCCTGACTTGTCCTGCACAATGAGAAGTGCAAGACCTAGCGGTGAGGTTGGAAAGTGCCTGGCAGATTTCTTTCCCCCCATTTCCGGCCGAGTAAGGCGCAGAAGGAAAAATGGAAAGAGT
>NW_006770215.1:436416-439666 GCF_000442215.2 Lipotes vexillifer
AGAGTGAGATAGGGAGGCAGAGATGATAGGCGTAGGTGGACCGATAGTAATCCTGTAACGGGAGCCGCGGGGAGGGGGCGGTGTTATGCCTTTACCTGTGTGCCGAAAAGCCTTGCGTGGCAATTGCCTCGAGGTGGGCGGACAGACATATCCCCTCTCCAGCCCGTTCCACGTCTGACTCATCCTCTTGCGGGAGAGTTCTCGTGGTGACTGTCCTAGTGGCTTTTACAGCTGGACCTACGCGCACATCATGGCGGCAGTTGGTCTGAAAATGCGACAGACAGTGAGAGAGAGAGAGAGAGAGAGAGAGAGAAATGGCGGGAAGTCAGGCAGAGCCTCTCAAGCGCAAGGGAGGCAAGAGGCTGAGGCTTAACCGAATTCTGGCTGTTCCTCGCCAGAGATGTTACTGGAGGGTAGGTTTTGTCTCATCACAGAAAGAATTCAAGAAAACAAAGCAAGGCTTTATTTAAGTGATAGGATGCTTAAGGTGCTCTCAAAGGGAGAGCAGGCAGTATCAGATGAGTAGCTTCTCTGAGCTTCTTTTGGCAAGCCGGTTATGTGGGGTATAGAAATGAAGGGGCAGAATATTCATTGGGGAGGGAGGGTTTTGGGGTCTTATTCCCTGATTTTCATTCCTGAGGGGAGGAGGGATTTTTTTCCTTATATAATCTTGGTCGGGCGTGTTATGGCATTGGTGCATGATGGGAACTTCTTATCTGCAAGGCTAATTTTATTGTGATGAGAACATACTAAACAAAAGGTTACCTTGGGATGCCAGAGAGTCCCGCCTTTTCCCACATTTCTTTGTGTGCCTCCAGGACACTTATCACCCCAAAATGTGTGGTTTCCTGTTAGTCTGGAGGTTCCTGCCTTTCTTTGTCTGCTCAAGGACCCCCACTGTTTATTATTTACAAGATGTATGGTTTCCTGCCATTTGGCCCATGTCCCCCTTTCTCTGTTCACATGTAGCTATCTGCCTTCTCTAACATGAGGAGCCTGCCCTTGGGCCCAGTCCTATCTTTCCTGCCTCAATCCCATTTTTAATAACCATCTAAAGATTTCCACGCTGCAGGGATGAGTCCTGTGACTCTTCTCTTTCTGATTTCTCTTTGTTCCATCTCTTTCAATACTTGCTTTATTTACTTTATTTCTTAAAAAATTTCACCTTGTTGGGAAGAGTCCCTTGACTCTCCCCTCAACCTCTTTTCATTATCTTGTTAATTAACATAATATTTTTATTAGCATCTGTAAGATCCATGAGGGAAAGCTGAGACTGCTTTTTGAAACTGTTTTGTTTTTTTTTTATTAGGGGAGTTCTTAAGGCTAGCCATTATATTTCTTTGTATTCACTTTTTAATTTGGTCTTTCCATAGGTACCAATAAAACATCTGTTTATGATGACAGCTCTCTAAAAATTTACCAATTTAGAAGTTTTTCCAATTCAGAGGACCCATAATTGGCAAGTAGTATCTTAATAGTGATTCAAACCAGTAAGTCTTTATGGTTTAACCATAGTTGCAAGAGGTGTCCCCAAAGGAGAGTGCAAAGAGATGCAGCCCTCATAAGATCCAAAAAGTTCACTCCCAAAAATAATCTAAGAAAGCAAAGATCTTTGTTGCACAGGCAGTAAGGATGATGTAGTGCCTGCACTAGCAAAGCAACAAAGGTTGAGATGAAAAATGGCTCCTTATGGACTGGGACCCTTATGATAAACTCCCCTGAGAAGTGGCATGCCTGGACAAAGAGATGCTAGTCAAAGCCAAGGTTGATACCTGAACTTAGGACCAACTGGCTACAGCTGCTCTAAATCCTAGTCTGTTTGACTGACTGGCAAATGCATGTAGGCACATCCACCTTATATTGATAGATGGCAGAACCCAGAGAGACTATTCTCACTGGTCATAAAGCCAAATGAGCTCTCAGGACTGAGGACAAGACAAAAGGAGACAGATACAAATTAAAACAGCGCTCGTCTTTGGGAGGAAATGGATCAATAAAGTCAAGAGTTCTCTGCCAAATTTACTGGTCACCAAGTACAAGGAACTAGCTCTACAAATATTTTCTCCTGCTAATTAAAAAAAAAAATTTTTTTTAAAGAGTCTTACCATTTGTTAGATGTTTCAGGATCTCTCAGCTGCAGCAGCCTTGGAGGGAGCAGAGTCCAACAAGGGCTCTTTACCAACTAAACCAACTCTCTGGGAAGAAGAAAACTTCCCTCTAGTCTTCTAGGTTCTAAAAATTAAATTGACATGAGACAGATTAACAGGGAAACATCAAATTTAATTTCATACATACAGGAATTACCTGCCCTGCCACACACACTCACACAAGAGGCTCATAGACCTCACATACCAGAGAGTTCACAGACAGAAAGGTAAAATGAGCTATATATTGCCATCCTGAGCTAGGGAATGGGATAGGGGCCTGGGGCTCTCAAGGACAGGAGGGTAATTCACAGCACAATAAAAAGAAAAGCAAGTATTAGGTAATTAGATGTTTGTCCTGCCATACAGATGAGGACACTTAGATAAAAATGATCTCCTATAGGGCTTCCCTGGTGGCGCGGTGGTTGAGAGTCCGCCTGCCGATGCAGGGGACGCGGGTTCGTGCCCCGGTCCGAGAGGATCCCGCGTGCCGCGGAGCGGCTGGGTCCGTGAGCCGTGGCCACTGGGCCTGCGCGTCCGGAGCCGGTGCTCCACAACGCGAGAGGCCACAACAGTGAGAGGCCCGCGTACCGCAAAAAAAAAAAAAAAAAAAAAGATATCCTATAAATAACTCTTTTTCTGGGGAAAAAAATCCCAATTTAAATCCCTATAGGTTGTTAAGGGAGGGGCAGTAGTTTTCTCTTGAGCCTATAGGATCTCTGTTGCCCTAGCTCAAAATAATCCACATGCCAAAGGGGCACATCTTGGCGAGGTCTATTCTGAGCCTCCACACTACTAGCCATACAGAAAATTCCCTTCTAAAGTCATGTGTAAACATTCTCTAAACAGTCATGAGTTCAAATCTCTAGCACTATGTAATTCAAACTCTTGAAAATAATTCCCAAGTGCCATGGTTTTAGATTTCTTGATACCATTTATTGACTTTCTAGTTGCCTTCATAATTTATTTCATCTACCTGCATTCATGATTTTGAAGGTTTGTTGCCATAATGTATAAGAAATTAAAGAATATGTAATCATTAAGATGCAAAAAAAAAAAGAAAAGAATATGTAGATAGGTATATCTTATCTGGGGGAGGGGGGTGG
>NW_006770215.1:439992-484923 GCF_000442215.2 Lipotes vexillifer
ATGAAAAAAAAAAAAAAAAAAAAAATTTATAGAGGGGTATTTTTTTTGGGGGGGGGGGGTGGAATGGAAGAAGTTAGAGAATGGAAGCCTGTATGGTATGCCCATTGTTTCATATAAAAAATTGTATAAAGCTTCATAAGTGTACAGAAGGAAAATTAATAATATTATTTTTGTTGGTGAGACAATACATAAGATGAAGTGAGAAAGCACTAAATATGGCTTGCATTTTGGAAAATAAGGAATCAGAAACAAGATTTAATCTGGGCATATTAATTTAGAGAAAATGCAAGTGATAGTCTTTGACTGACAATTACAGAATAAAACAATTCCTGCCAAGTTTATTGCTCTGCATGTATCCAGTATTTATAAAACATTTGTGCTTCCATCTGCTTCTGTTTGGGATTAGTGGAATACCTGTTATTATTTAGTTAGAGTTCATTATTAATTATTGGTAATGAGTTTTTAAACTACAACTTGATTTTACCCTCTGGGATGAAGTTTCCTTATTTTTTGGATAATATTGTCCCACCCTCAAAAGTAGCCCAAATTACAGTTCAAATTTGAAAAACCTTGTTAAATGTGCTAATGCCATGATGTTTCACATGTTGCTTTTTTTAAAAAAAATTAATTTACTAATTTATTTATTTTTGTCTGCATTGGGTCTTCGTTTCTGTGCGAGGGCTTTCTCCAGTTGCGGTGAGCGGGGGCCACTCTTCATCACGGTGCGCGGGCCTCTCACTATCGCGGCCTCTCTTGTTGCGGAGCACAGGCTCCAGACGCGCAGGCTCAGTAGTTGTGGCTCACGGGCCTAGTTGTTCCACGGCATGTGGGATCTTCCCAGACCAGGGCTCGAACCCGTGTCCCCTGCATTGGCAGGTGGATTCTTAACCACTGCGCCACCAGGGAAGCCCTCACATGTTGCTTTTTTATCTCATCAAATAAAATACTTCTGACTAATATTGTCTTAAAATTTTTTAGCTATCTGAAGATGAACCAAATTGCTTTTTCTCTACGGTAAATATGCAGTATTCTATGGCCAGAAACAATCCCCACCTCAATTACAGGGACCATCTTAATTAGGCAGAATGAACTATAGGGATCAGATCATTTTGTTGTATCCAGTTAAAATTCTCTTATACTGACACACTATATTAAGTTGAAAAATTAAGAAAATTCTGTTCAAACCTGGAAAATTAGTGTATGCTACTAAGGCCAAAACTATGAGCAACTGGAGTAGACATATGTCTACAATGTGTAATTTTAGGGATATTATGGACATTGAAGAGCTCCTTTCTTCAAGAAATAGTTTCTCTGCTGCCCTTCAATAACTAACAACCCCACCATTAGATCTCCTGAATGTGTAGATGTTCAGTGTAATAGGATGCATTTTGAATAGCCCCTAACCTACTTTAGGGAGGAGGGAGGGGAAGAGGAAGAGAGGGAGAGACAGAGAGAAGGAGAAAGAGAGAGATCCCATCTTCACCTGGGGGCTGTCCTGAAGCTGATGACCCCCACTTTTCCTCTAGGGCTAAAGTGTCTAGTTGTCATTTTCTTTTTTTTAATTTATTTTTCAATTTCTATTGAGTTATGATTAACCCACAATATTATTATATTAGTTTCAGGTGTGCATCTTAGAGATTGATATTTTTATACATTATGAAATGATCACCACAATAAGTCCAGTTACCATCCATCACCATACAAAGTTTTTGCAACACTTTTGACTATATTCCCTATGTGTACATTACATCCCCATGACTTGCTTATTTTATAGCTGGAGATTTGTACCTCTTAATCCCCTTCACCTATTTCATCCATCCCCCAAACCCCTCCTCTCTGGCAACCGCCAGTTTGTTCTCTGTATCTATGAGTTTGTTTCTGTTTTATTTTGTTTGTTCATTTGTTTTGTTTTTTATATTCCACATAAGTGAAATCATGTGGTATTTGTTTTTCTCTTTCTGATTTATTTTACTTAGTATGATAACCTCCAGGTCCATCCATGTTGCCTCACATGGAAAGATTTCATACATTTTTTATGTCTGTGTAATATTCCATTGAATATATATATATATATTCTTCTTTATCCATTCCTCTGTCGATGGACATTTAGGTTGCTTCTATGTCTTATCTATTGTAAATAGTGTTGCAATGAACATTGGGGTGCACGTATCTTTTCGAATTATGGTTTTCTCTGGATATATGCCCATCACCTATTTACTTAGATTGCTTTCATATCTTGGCTATTGTAAATAGTGCTGCAGTGAACATAGGGGTGCATACATCTTCACAAATTAATAGTCTTATAAGAGAACTATTAAAACTGATCAAATCAGACTTTGGTGGCAACTCTGAGACTCAATTTACAGTGTCTTTTGTCTTTTTTGTTTATTTTTAGAAATTTATAGTACAGATGGTCAAGATAGAAGCCTTTAGATTTATTAATCTTTATCAACTTTCCAGTAACTCCAATTTCCTTTTCCATACTTTGTGGCTAAGCACATTTTTCTTAAGCGACAGCTTACTGATAGTTTCATTCATTTAGGTAGACTCTTAAAAAGAGACATCATGATTTTGCTAGGTATTTTCATACTCCCTCTTCATCAGCTTCCACTTGGGCCAAATAAATTGCATGCATTACTAGACAGAGTCAACCAAATTAAACAAGAGACACATTTCTATGAGTAAGAAATCACATGGCTCACAGACCCCTTTATACTTAGTACAGATAAAGAAATCAATTTAAATGTCCGGTACAAGGACCAGGGCTAGTGTGCTTTCACGTAGTAATTTTAACACTTTTTTTCAGCTTTTCATCTCTGTAGCCATTATGATTAAAGTTCAATACAAGCTAAAGTTTATCCCTTAGAAGTTATTCCACTATTGAAATTCCAGCTACTGTCTGACTTTTACTTGAGCCAAGAATTTATGTCAAGGTAATTTATTCTACTTTCTGTGTCATTTATTCTCTTAAAATTGAAGGTATTCACCTATCAAAATCTTTTCTGACTATAATAAGGTATTCTTTGGCAGCCCACATTCCAATTCTATGGGTTTTAAGTCCATAGCTAGAAAGAGCCTCAAGGAATAAGTTAGTACTCTCATTTTATTAAGATCCTTTTCTTGAACTCCAGTGGTGCTTAACTGTATTTTTGGTTTGATCCTGCTGAGAAGAGGTCAAATGTAATTGCGTTATAGTCACTGTTATTCAATGGTTTAATCTAGTGTATTTCAGAGCTCAATTGGCTGTATTGGAGAAGACTAGGTAAAATTTAGCCTTGCTCTACTCTTCTCCAAAAAATCCTGCTCCTAAAAGTCATACTCACTTTAGTTCCAAACATCTAATTATTTTCACAGAACAAAAGCTTTGGGAGTTTTGCTGTTTACTCAGTAAGCATTTGTTGAATCCTCTAAGCTGATAATCCAGAAAAGAGATAAGACATAGTACAAATAATTTTATAACTAAGGAAAACTTGATAAGTATGCAATAGAGGTTCAGAAAATGTACAAGCTAATCTCAGGATACTACAACAAATAGTTATCTCCACTTATCATTTGGACCTCTTAATGTTTTTAATAGTTTAAATCATTTAAAAATTGTTCACAGAAGTAAGATTAAAGGAATGGTGAAAATTGTGATAAAAATATAAACATAGCAAAGTTAAATGTTTATTTGATCAATTACCTGGTTTTGAAGGTGTGTACACTCCGAATTGGAAACATCTTCCAAAAGGAACTAAAGCCGCTCGTCAACTATCATGCATAAACCTACAATTTATCCACCTTGTAGATACCAGTTCCAGATTTCAAACACATCTTTAATAGACTCTAGGATGCTATTACTTTAAATTCTTTCAGAACTTGCATCACCAAAATGCAACAGCTGAATTTTTGAAATTTTTGATGGCTCATAATTTTGTTGAAAAGAAGATGTCATCTTGATTCCATAATTCTAAAACATTTTTATTATTAGATTTATAAACACTAATTGGAATGATAAATCCAATAATTTAAAAATTTATACATTATTAATCCTTCTGACTTCCTTAGCATTTGTACACTTAAAAAACATAAATTTTGGCACTCAGATTTTATAAAAGGTGAACGAGTACTATAACATAACCTTTTAACGAAATGAGATGTTTCACGTTCTTGCCACAAAATATTGCATGATAAAGTCCCAGTTGAAGAACTAACCAGATGAGAATACCATATTCCCTTTTTGTCCTTTGAGATATATTGTTCACTCATTGATTGTTGGGTTTGAGAAAATTCATTGTCATGTGAAGATTCATAGTTTAAAATTTCACTTGAACAGTCAATTTCACTTTCACCCTAATCATTAAGGTTTAGTGTACTGCTGTCTGTCTTTTTGCATTCATCTTCTGATTCACCCAATAAAAAGCTTTGTGTGTCAATATTCTTCTCTTTGCAGTAACGGATGGAAAATAAAAACTCTAAATTCTAAACTGTATTAAATGAAAGTAAAAGTAGACTGTAAAAATGTCTCCAGGCTTTTATACGGTCTTGAATGATGATGCAAAACTTTAGTCAACACAATGAAAAAAATGAATGATGAGATAATGATGATTTATCTTACAACTACATCATCCTTCTGGACAATTCCATCATTATTCTATTTTCTTAAATTTTTTCTTCTTAGCATTGTTGGGAATAATTGACGAGTAATGATGAAATAATTCCTAAGTTGATGAAATAGAAAATGTTCAAGATATGAGAAAAATAAGATCATGAATATCCCATAATGTGTGATGTTTAAAACTGTCCAGTGGTAGTACATGATAATTACAAGATAGAATGAGTTTTATTATTTAAAAAGAACTAATTTTAGGGTTTCCCTGGTGGCGCAGTGGTAGAGAATCTGCCTGCTAATGCAGGGGACACGGGTTCGTGCCCTGGTCTGGGAGGATTCCACATGCCGCGGAGCAACTAGGCCCGTGAGCCACAACTACTGAGCCTGCGCGTCTGGAGCCTGCGCTCCGCAACAAGAGAAGCCGCGATAGTGAGAGGCCCGCGCACCACGATGAAGAGTGGCCCCCGCTTGCCACAGCTAGAGAAAGCTCTCACACAGAAATGAACACCCAACACAGCAAAAATAAATAAATTAATTAATAAACTCCTACCCCCAACATCTTAAAAAATAAATAAATAAAATAAATAAATAATTTTAATTATTGTTTAAAAATAATTAATTACAGATCTTCTTTGGAAGCTCTGTAAGAAAAAATAAGACAAGGAATATTAGTCTCTACAACTAGTGAGAATAGCTCAAAAAAGAAACAAAAAAATTAAGATTGGCTTCATTGGACCCAGATAGTGCACTGGGACCCAATGGAGAGAATGTGAAGGTGGGGGCCACGCAAGCCAGGATTTAAATACTTTGCTGTGGGGTTTTGTTTCGGGTCTTTAGTCTGGAGAATTTCTTTGTAAAATTCATTTCTTAAGATTCTTAAAATGATAATATATGCACATGTCCTTCCCCAAATTTTTTTGCTTTCTCTTTTACTATGGAAATTTACTGCAAAAAGATAGTGCTGCTAGTGTGAAAGTTCAGAGAAAATCTTATGGAAGAGGAAAAAATTGAAATGGACCTTGAGAAATTGGTAGGATATGCCTATATCAAGTTAAGGATAAAGACATTTAATGCTGAGGCGATAATAATTAAGGCACAGAATCACAATATATTGAAGTGTTCTTTTATGAATGTCAATTCTTGAGTATTAACTTTTTGCTAAATCTTATTTAATCTTTATAAAACTTTGAGAGTAGTGTGTTATCATCCTTGTTTTATAGATGAGAGAACTGAGGCAGAGAGTTCAAGTGTTTTGTCCAGGTCATACACTGTGTGGACAAAGAATTAAACCCAGGTCTGCCTAATTCTAAGGCCCTCAGGATTAAGATGAAATCTCTCAGCTTCCCAGACTTAGGGAACTGTCAGTGGTTCACTCTGATTGGCACTCAGGGACCTAGAAAGAGAAACGAGATTGGAAATGTTGTGCAAGATGGTTCAGAGAATGAAATAGGAAGGACCAATTAGGGTAATCCGAGGAGAGGAAGTAAAGCTTGACCTTGGGAGGTGGTATGAAGGTAACTAAGTTGATTTTAGAAATATCACAAAGTAGACTTATGGGATTTATTAATATTGATACCATAGGAAAGTAAAGTAAAAGCTTATTCAGAGATTGTTGGCCTGAAAATCCAAAAAGATGCCCTAAATAGGAAGTAAAGGAAGAGAGTGCCCACTAGAGTGGGCAGAGCTGGAGAAGTAGGAGACTGAATTCACTTATTCTTTTTTTTTTTGCGGCACACGGGCCTCTCACTGTTGTGGCCTCTCCTGCTGTGGAGCACAGGCTCCGGACGCGCAGGCTCAGCGGCCATGGCTCACAGGCCCAGCCGCTCCACGGCATGTGGGATCCCCCCGGACCCGGGCACAAACCCATATCCCCAGCAGCGGCAGGCGGACTTCCAACCACTGCGCCATCAGGGAAGCCCTCACTTATTCTTAAAGCCACATGTGGTATTCAGTTGCAAAAGGGGAATGAGTGAAAATTCCAATCCAGATGTCATTTGATAAGCATCTGCTAAATACTAAGGTTCGTTCTGTATACTTTCACATACTTTATTCATTTAATTCTCACAGAAAGCTCTGAAGTAGGCAGTTAGAGAATCAAGTGTGGAGCTTCGGGGAGAGGTCAGTGGTGGAGATGAGGTTGCCTGGAGACAGAGTGAAATAAGTCAAAGTACAAGCACTGAGTATCTTCTGCGTGCTCAGCAGTCCCACACTGAGCACAATAAAGGACATAAGAATACTAAAGATGATCTCTTTTATCAAGTGGTGTGGATGAAAGAGAAGAAAGGAAATAATTAGTAGAAAAAAGTTTAAACTTGAGAGATTGCATAATACAGGCAGTAAATGTTACAAGTTTCAGAGGAGAGACATCCATGATTTCTGGTGTCAGGAGAGATAATGTGCATCTAGAATTTGAAAAATGGATATTATTTGACTAACTGCTGAAGAATACATAGGGCTTGCTTTGTGTATGAATGAAAGAGAAAATGAATGAGGACATAGCAGGGCATGTGAAATTGATATGTTTATATGACAATGATGATATCAGACTGGATGGGGATAAATTAAGATTAGAAAACATTGGGGCATAAGAAGTGATGTTTGTGGTGACAGATTACAGACACTTGGTCAATCAGGCACAGCTGATATCTGGCATGGAAGAGAATCTTTGAAAGATTTAAAGGTAGAACAATGACACAAAACCAGTATTTGAGAGAGTGTGATCAGGCAGCCCTCTGCTTAAGGTTTTGAAAACAAGAAAATTTGTGGAATAGTGCTAAAGCTGTTGAGTCTAAAACATGGTTTGGAAGGAAGTTGGGGCATATTTCACAAGCCATTTTTTCATGGAGGTGGTGATGAGAACTGTGTATAAGTGACTTAAGAAATTAATATTGCAACTCAAAATACTGCAAACTATCTTGACAATTTAAGTTCACACAAGAGGTAGAAACTTAAATGAGATCTAGATATAAATAGGAAAAGTGAAATATGTGTAACTGTTGGTCAAAATCACAGTGTATGAAGGAAAGTGCTAGAACCAGACCTGTTTATAACCTAACAGTAATTGCTTCCTTTTCTTCTTTGGCTGATTTCTGTTGTTTTGCATTGTTTTATTTTGGTTCTTCAGAAGTAGCCATTTAATGCATGAACATTACAGGCAGTGAGAACAGGTGGTTAGGCATACAGACTCCAGAGCCAGACTGCATGGTTTCAAATCTAGGCCCTGACACTTGCTTGAAATTATAACTTTAGTCAAGTTAATCAATCTCTTTAAGTCTCCATTTCCTCCCCTGTCAAATGAGGCGGATAATGGGATCATTGCAGAATACATGAGCAGATGGTCAAAGTGCACTGAAAGGCCAAAGCTTTCCAAGTGCTTAGTTTTTTAGAACCACATCAACAGCGTACTACACCAATTTTGCCCATTCTAGTCATCTGATGTCTTCTATCCTTGGTTATACTATCCATATGATGTGGGTAATAATACATAATTTATAGTGTTATATTGAGGTTCATATGAAAAAATCCTGCATTATATGCATTAATGAGTTTGGTTTAAGTGTCATCTAGATGAGTTCTACAAACCACGTTAGATTTTGTAGATATAGCAGTGAACAAGTATGCATGATGCCTACTTCTCCTTTAAAATAGGATAATAGATATTACTTTATAGGGTAATAATGGAATAATTCATGCATAGACACATATACTTAGAACACTACCTGACTATAATATGTACCATTTAGGTGTATAGTGGTAGCAGTGGTGCTCAAATATAGCAAAATTATGGTTTTCTACCCACCACTTCTTATTATCTTTCAGATTTATCATATATTATTATCATCCTCTCCCTAGCAAGTCTTCCTTTACTGCCCTATATACACCTTCAAGAAACATTTTCCTTGAAATCCTTGTTGCCTCATACCTTGCCAGATACATGCTATGTTTACTGAATTGAATTCATGATGTATAATATTTGTGTCACTAAAAAAAATTATTGATGATCATCCCAGAGCAGCCCTCTTTATTCATTCCTAGAAATAATCTTGTTATTTAGAAAGATGACAGGTTTCTAAGCATTGCAAATAGGCCTTGTGTAAAGATTCTTAAAGGAGTTATTGGTAGTATCTCTAGAGACTGAGGCTCAGAATTAACAAAGCTGGGTTTGCTGTGTGTGTCAGTAAACTGCAGGCAGCCTATAGAATTACACAGAAGTGAGAAAAAAAGAGAGAGAGCCTACACTTCATTACAGGCGTGCATAGTTCCTGGACTTGTCCCCATGAAAGTTGCCTTATGATTATTTGAAGTATGGGGAATCTATTTAAGATAAATGTATCCAATTTTCATAGTTGTCTCAATCAATCCATTAAACAGTCTAGTCATTATAAATAGCTAGAATGTGCAGCAATAGATCCAAGCACTTCTGAGTGGCCATGATTCCTCTGATGCTGCTACTACTCTCTCAGTCAGCTTCTTTGTGATAAAGGGCATTAGGTTTGGGGAGAAGGCCAGTAAATAAGAAGAATTCTCTCCCCACAGTAAAATGTTCATATCACTTTACTTTCTCTTTGTACATGTAAGGAGAACACACTGAAGACCTAACATTTCATTTTTCTTGCTTTCTCAGAATTTGTCTCCAGCCCTTTTGAAAGAGGTGTCAGATTCTAGAGGAATGTCTTTGCTGTGAGGGAACTTTCATTACAGTGTTGTTTTGGTCTGGCCTTGTCACTATTAATGGCATGGACCTGCTGTCAGATAAGAATAAATTCCTTCTCAGGTAGCCTACCGGGACTATTCAAAGCTTGTTCTAAAATAGTCTGAAAAGGAACAAATAATACAGAGTAATTTGAATTGCTGAATGAGAAGCAAGGAAAATTAGGGCTTAATCAAAGAATTATCAAACTAATTAGGTGTTATTTATTAATGTGTCATGTCTTTTAATACTCTTATCTGTCGTTTATATGCAAGAGTGCAGATTAAAAAAGCATTCTAGTGATTATGTAAATATATTCCCCTAGTGCTATTCTAAGGTTCATTTGGGTGGCCCAGAAGATAAAGAATAGGGAATTTAGGGCTTTCTAACCATTCAACTAAAGGCATAGTTCTTAACCCTTTTCTTAAGCAAGTCTTATTTTATTTTTTAGTTTTAAAAGCAGCCCTATTTTAAACATAGAAATAAGTATGCCCCATGCCTATTTTGATATAACTAATTATAAACTAAATAGTTTGATATAGCTACTTTCAGAGAGACCTAATTTGGTAAACAAATATTCCTTGTCCATAGCTTTTATTCCCATATAGGATGTTTGTTCAAGATGAAGACAATAATGAATTTTGCAATATTAACATTAACGTTATAGGCTGAAGACTGTTCAACCAGTCACTCAGGATTTTTTGATCAGTTCTATGACTGCTATTCTAGCCTAATGTATTTTATGTTTTGGTTTTCTGAAATATTCTGTGTTGAGGAACTAATACTGTTTATTCCCACATAGTAGTAATAATTATTCCACATTTGAAGATAATATGTTTTGCCTATTTATCTCCTCCTCAACATCCAAGTTGATATGCTGCAAGTCGTCCTGTCAGTCTCCCAGCAGTTACTGAACCCCTAGTATGTACTCAATGCTGGTGGTCGTAACATGAGTTTCAAAGTAGAAGGAGGTAACGATCTAGTCAGAAGTTATTACAAATAAAACAATGAACAGTATAAAGAAGCTTGGTGAGAAAAGTGGAAGAAGGTACTAATTAAAGACTAAACTAAAAAAAAAAAACGACTAAACTATATGATGCAGATTATACTCACTATAAACACCTAGAGAAGAAAGAGCCGCAGAGGCTGGAACAGGCTTGATAAAGGTGAGGTCCTAGTATTTCATCAATGTTTATCTTCACCTTTATTCTGATTGTTATTATTAGTTGTTTACGATGAGTTTAGTATTTATCCTTATTTAGGTGGTCAATTTTTTCAGCCCAAGAGGGAAAAAGTAGTGATATAATTAGTTATACTTTTTTATTTACAATACCTAGTGAGAAATAAATACAGGAGAAGAACTGAACAAAGTAATGTCTCATCATGTAGTTGTTATCTATGCCGCACTGTGTCCTTCCAGATTAGACCCCATTATACTTTAGTGTCTGTCCTTTGTCATGCACACTTAATTATTTATATTACATTTCTCAAATCCCCACTACTGTCTTTTATTCAATATTTCTGCTTTGTGATTGACATGGTGCTCTCCTGAAGAAACAACTGTCACCTATAAACCATTTTTTTTGCAACCACTCACATTGTTTGGGTAACGAGCACGTGTTTGGTAGACAAGGTTTGTAACAACTGGAATCGCTTAGAAATAGACATAGAAAAAGCACCAACACTCTCATATTAAAACATCCAGTGAAAAACAAACTGATGATTTTATCTTCTCTTATATGGAGGTTACATAAGATGTAAACCTTTAGCATTTTCTATTATTCATGACAATGATTACATTAATAATGATTTTTTCCCAGAGGAATATTTTTTGTGTAAATTATAAATAGCCTCCTGGCAGACACTGGATAAGCAGTGTGTATTTTTTTAAATGACAAAATAATATCAATTATACACAATATAAAACAGGAAGAGAAGTTGGATGATTTCCAGATATGTCGTTCAGGTGAGAATGTATTTGTGAATTAATTGTGGTGTTAAGCCTATTACATAATAATTATTAACATGTCCCCATTTTATCCTTTATCTATTAAGCACAAGCACTGAAATATTTAAATTTATGTTATCTGCCTGTAGTTGAAAAGATATGGAGTTTTATCATCTTTATTAAAGCACCCAGTAGAAAATTCTCCACTAAAACAAAATGTCAACCCCTTTTTTCTCTTCCTGAGGTAAATTCCAAACCCAGAAGATTCTTTATTAATTGACTCTAGGTTCTTCCTTAGGCTTTTCATATCTTTTTGAAATGCTTGTAACCATGGAATACTTTCATGTGTTAGAGACAATATGGGGGAAAAAAAGGAAAGAAATTTTCCTACAGGTGTATATAAAGAATAGGACAATGGCAGCATCCCGTCCCTTTGCCAAGTTCTGTGTGGTGTGGAAATAGCTATAGGGGGTGGTTGAAAGGTATCAGACTGATTCTGTTTTGTATGTATGAGATCTCTATATAAAAGAGAAGCAACACTGTTTTTCAAATGCCATACAATAGCTTTAAAAATTACCTCTCTGTATTTGAAGATAAGGAAATACACAATGGACCTTGAAAAACATGGCTTGCCTAGAACTGAAGAAAAACTCAGGAAGTCATCCAGCCATTATTCTGTGTCTAACCTTAAAAGAGTTTTGGGGACTATTAGAGATGGTGATGACAACGTTGACGATGGAAAAGATTTACCACTTACTGAGAGTTAACAGTGTGCCAGGCACTGTGCTAAGTGCTGCACGTGGAATTCACTGAATTCTCACCAGAACCTAGGAGGTGGGTTTAAGTTCTCTACCTTATAGATGAGGAAATTTAACCTAGAGGAAGTTGCAAAATTTGCTCAGATAGATGCTTATTGTCTCAGCACTATAGGGAGAATTATAAATATTTTTTGAAAAGGGGGTCACTGTTTCTTAGGTTTTCTTTTTCCCTTTTCTTTACTCTGCTTTGAGTGATGTAATTTAAAACAAACTCACAATTTCTGTTTCCATTATAGTGTAAATTTGACATGTACTCCTAAATCTTGCCAATACAACTGCCAAAGAAAGCAGGCAATCTGCTGCTAACTATTAGCTGCCTTTGTTGGTTTGTCAGTGAAGGGAATCTGGTATAGAAAGTGTAAGCAGAGTGGACTGTGATTCCATACTCAAGAGATCAGATGGCTTCTCACCAAAATTACTGGAGGAATTCTGGATTATGGTTTACTTTAAAATTTCCTGGGTGTCTGTTAAGCTGGCCATAAGGCCTGATAAAATATCATCCAATTCCATCATTAGATTTTTAGGTGAATTTTATTCTTAGTGGTTAGAGTGACAGCAAATTGAGATAGAAGAGAACATAGTGTAGATTTATCTCTAAGGTTGTTGGTAGGTCCTGATGTTATTGAGAATGAAAACAACAGATTCTAGTAGTTTAGGAATTGATTTAGCAATTGACTGTGCCAGCTATTCTCTGTCAATAACATCTTTGGTAGAATCCTCAAGTCAAACAACCATAAAAGATACGGGACGGAAGGAGACATTATTTATTTTCCATGTTTAGATAGTTTACAAAAATGTCAAGCCTTCTACCTCTTAAGAAGTGAATTTATTATTCTACTTGAAAGTTATTTTAATGCATTTTGTAAATGTAATGATTTTGTCTTGGGAGCCATCTTTTCTCTTATTTTCTCAACTTTCTGTTTGCTGCTCACAGTCCCAATGATCAATAATTTGTTGTGACTTGATTTTCAGTCTTTGAATAAATCAATAAAGTGTGTTGGATCTCTGAAAAGTAAAACCAAATATAAAACCTGAAGTATTAAATTTTGACTTGAGAGCTATGATATATTGAATGTACTCATATTTAGGGATATGACATGTTATAATGACCTGGTTGGTAGACAACAACCTTATTAAAACAGACACTTTTGTTTTAGTAGCAATGATCAATTAAATTAAGTGAATAATAGCTCATTATTCATTAGTCAGAAAGTTAGCATGTGATGGGGGTAGGGGCATGCTTAGGGATTTAAATAAAACTTGAGATTTTTAACTCAAAATTTTATTGAAATTTTGTAATTTTTCTTAAAAATTATCCATCTTTAATTCTATTCAATTGTGTCCTTAAAATTTTAAACATAAATATAATATTTGAATACATGTCATGGAAAAAATTGATTTCTAATAAGATAAGCCACTGTTATACTTCTGTCACTCAACTCACTTAGAGAATAGGCATCTCCATTTTGATAAAGAATGTTAAACATGTTTGACATTGGAGAACAGCATCTCAGAGACCTAATTTGAATTAATTGTAACTTTGAAAATTGAATTGACATAACTGATGGTCGAAAACATGTGTTATTTGTATTTCAAATCATCTTCAAATGAAACAAGGATTAAAACATCCATTAAAAATATCATTACGCCATAATATAGGATACTGCACTTAAGATCTATTTTCTTTTAATTATTATGAATGTCATTGACTATAGAATTCTAAAGCATAATATAACAACATAACATTTGTACTGAATTGAAATTGTTTAACATTATTCTAGATTTCATCATATATTTTGTTCATTGCTTGTCCTTCTTTGCTATCTCTAAAATAAATGCAAACAGAAAGACAACATGCTGCTGTGCAGAGCACTACATTGGGAATCCGCACTCATGGATCCTACTTATGTGTCACTTAGGTGAATTTAGCAAGTTGTTCATTTTCTTTGGGTTTCAGTGTTCTCAGTAAATTCTTGTGTCTTCTGGCACTAAAATCCTATTCAAGTTACATATGTAGGGACATAATTCTTTAAGCTTGAAATATACCACAATGGGTAATTTCATAGTCTTTCCACTTGAGGGTAACTGTAGATTCAGAATATATTGCAAGTGTTATATTTTGATTGAGCTGTTTAACTAATGAAGCTACCTTTTTAAATCTTTGAACTTTCAGCTCAGTTTTTAGCACTAATCATGGATAAAAGTGTTAATGTTTCACTTTAATTGAAAGATTGGTACTCATAAACAACTTGGTAAAGAGTCTCACAGAAAGAAAATGAATACTTTGGTCTCAAACTATAAATAATTGAAAAATAGAAAACAAAAAAAATAAGTAAAATTTTATTATTTTTACTATTTTGTTGAAACTATTTTGTACTCTACCAAGAACTAAAAATACTGTGATTTGCTCTGTTCATATTCAAACACTCTAGAAACAGTATAACAGAGTAGCATTTAGCAACATTCATTTATTCATTCATTCTTATAGTCATTCATTTTCTCCTTTATTCATTTTCCTTTACTAAATATGTATTGGTATTCCAGATTCTGTTCTCAAGTTGCTGTAGTCGAATGAGGATTAAAAAAACAAAAACAGCAACAATAACAAAAAATCCCAGCACAGACTTGTAAATAAACAAATGTATTGAGAATCAGACAATAAAGTGTACACTGGGTACTCTGGGAGCATAAAGGTTGTGAAGGGAGTGGGTAGAAGGGAATCAAAGAAGAGATGAAAGACATTTCATTGGATGACTCCATGGCAAGTAGGATATTTGCATCCTAAGTACAAGAGACAGTTTTTATTTTTATAAATTGAGACTGCAGTCCATCTAATATGCCTCATTAATCTCTTTTCCTATCAGGTTTGGCCTTTGTACTAAAAGAAAAACATACAATTCATATTACCTATTTTTCTGTTTCTTCCATCTTTACTGTCTGCCTATTGCCTCACCTTATGTATAAATATGATTTGCTCTGGGGTTGACAGAGATATAATTTGGATAGCTAGAAGGGACTATTTAAGAAAAGTGAAGAAATAGTAATTCTGAAAGTCTTGAAAACCTTCCACTAGACAGTCTATCTAGAATTGTCAAAATGAGGTCAGGTAACTAAATGTGCTACTTGAGGTCAATTTAGTATCTAATTAAATAGAACTTGACCACTGAAGAAAACTATGAGACTTTTCATCTTAGGAAGTGAATATTTAAAGATCTTCTAAGAGTTATGAGTCATTTATGACAATAGATAAAATAATTAGCATTTATCTTCACCTTCCAAATAAATATTCAATAAATAGAAAAATGAAATGGAGTGAAAAACCTTTATCTTAAATGCTCTTGAAGCATGACCTTGGTTAGGCCACCTTTCCTTCTAGAGACCATTTTTTTCCACCTGAAACATTAGGGTGTTGGAATAGCTGATTTCAAAGATCTCTTCCACACCCCAAAACTCTATGGTTATGATTCTGTGCATTTATTTTTGTTAAGTCCTGGACATCAGGTATTCTGTCATAATCAAGGTACAAGGATAAATGGAACAATGATATGATCTTGAATCAATCTTATTTCCTTTCTTTAGTTGGCTTTTCCATGGAAGAATTATTTCTACCTTATAAATTGGAGATGAAGAAGAAAACATACTAATATTACCTTTATCATTTTTAATCAAAAGAATGTATGAAATATATATTTGGCTACTATTCCTTGCTTTTCATCAAAGCAAATATGCAAATATATAATAACACATGGAAATATTAGGGAAGCTTTTTATCAGGATGCAAAGAAACCTTTCCAGTAGAAACATTTTGGCCTGGAGGATGCTCTTTGATCTAAGAACTTGAAGCTTATGGTGTTTTAAACACCCTATAGTAGGGTTGCATAGCCAATTTATACTAAAGAATCCATTTGCTTAAAATTTTTCTAAAATCATGAAAAAAATCTGAAAATTAATTACCAATATGATATATTTTTGCAATAATCCAACAAAGTAACTATGGCTTCAACTTCAGTGTCTCCTATATAAGTCCTCTGGCAAAATTGAAAACTACATAATTCAAGTGACAACAATGACTAAGTAATTAGTCCATAAACAGCATCTAGCTGAGTAAACAGGAAATTTTCTGCCCTTATCTGAGTTATTACTTTTCTCATTCATTCCCAGATGCTCAAGCCAAATTGTCAGTCATCCTTGATTTCTTTCCCTCACTTACCATACCAAATTCATTTAAAAATCCTATTGGGTTTGTGTCAAAATGTACTCTGGGTCCATCCACTTATCTATAATTTCTATGTTTTTCATTGCCCATATCTTTAAAACTGCCACCTGTTACTCTAAATAGCATTACTTATTACCCTTCCTTGATACATTTTTAATAGGATACTGATTTCCATTTTACTTATTTTGTTGATATTTTTTCTCTCTGCCCAGTAGAATCTCAGCTCCACAAAATAGGTGATTTTGTCTATATTGGTCACTGCTATAACTCCATATCCTAGGAAAGTGCCTAGTACTGAGTAGGTACTCATGTACATTTTTTGCACAAACAGCTGAATCTCCACTGCAACCACCTATACCAAGCTCATGTCATCTCTCACCTGGGTTATTTCAATAGTCTCCAACTGATCTTCTGCTGCCTCTCACAAGCTTTCCTCTGCAAACATTGTGTCTCTTCACACAGCAGCTGATGATCTTTTAAAAACCTGCATGTCATACTAAAACACTTCAAAAGCTTACTGCTGCCCTTAGAACAAATCCAAACTCACTGGAACAGCCGAGAGTGCTGTGATATGAGCTTGCCTCTGCTTTCCAGCACCAATGACCTTTAAGCAAGCCAGGCTGGCTCCTAACTTGGGCATTTTGACTTGCCTTTCCCTGCCAGGAGTCTTTCTATCGGACCTCTTCTGAGGTTTGCTTCTTTGTATTCAAGTCAGAACTCAAGTGTCTCCCCCTTGGAGACAGAGCCACTTCATACATTACGCACTTGTCCTGCAGTTTGTATACTTACCCAAAGGCCCCCTGCTCTTCTCTCCTCCTCAAGACTCGGACTGGAGCTGCTACTGACCAGGGTAAGAGCTGCCTCTTAATTTTGCACTAAGCAAGCCCTCCTGTTCAGACTTTGCCACCTTGGACAGCACATACCCAGAAAGAAGACTTTTTCTAATTTGCACAAATCTTCATAGGTTAGTGGAGTCCTGCTCAGTACTGACCCCATTCTTCCTTTTCTAACCAATTTAGTGTCATCTCTTTCCCACAGTCATTGTCTGCCTCACCACTCTGTTTTGATGTCCCTACCTTTCTGAGGTCTGAAATTATCTGTCTTGCTTGTTTATCGCCTGTCTCCCTTCATCTTGAATGTAAGCTCCATAACAACAGGGTCCTTCTTGGTCTTCCCTATGGTCCCTCACTGATTTCGTTTGTACAGTTATGCCCAGGAACACTCACAACAACCCAGCTGGAAGAGACATTACGGTTCTTGTTTTACCTTGAAACAACTGAGACCTCAGTTGAGTGATGATTGCCTGTTTACGTATACCCTTCACAAGACTGAGTACAAAGAATGCAAAGTACCTGTTTAGAACATATCAGTACATAAGTGGGAGGTATAAAGATGCCTATGACTGGAGTAAAAACCTTGATCCATCCACCCCATACAAACTCCTGAACTTCAGATTCCTAATTCCTCATTTCATGGTCAAATTCTCAAGTTTGGGATTATTATATTAGTGGTGTCTTAATTTTGTTTTAAATAAATAGGGTGGGAAAAGGAGGAGTGGTTGACGCTCTAAATTCCTCTGGTCCCTTCTCTCCATTTTGTAAGTGGTCCAAAAATCCAAGGCAGAGAAAGAGACACTCAGTAAGGAAACTTGAAGGTCAACGTGTCCCTATTTTAATAAGGACGCTATAGCACAGTTACATGTATCAGCCTAAAATATAAACCGTATTTTCATTTCATTTTAGTATTTGTTCAATGCTAAACTTTGAAAATATTATTCTACATGTTACAAAAAATGTCAGTCTAGGAACCTTGTGCCAATAAATAAAAGTAATACTATTGCTTTAACACACTTGACAATAATTTTCTTACTAAATTCAGATCTTCCCATTTTATGTTCAGTCACAGATTCACAAATGCTTTTAATGATGCTGACAGAATGAATTGGGATAGGAATTTGTAATTATTCATACTTTTTAATTTTTCAAGATGTAAATGAATTTTAACTCAGCAGTCATTTACTAGAGTGACACCTTCTCTGTCACGAGATCTATGGCCATTCATTGTTTGCAGCACAGGAGGCCTTTCAAAGAGTTTGTAGTCTTCTGGGTGAACTCAGTACCTCTAGGAAAATGCAGTGGAGGCCCAAGGTAAAATAGCTTTCATGCATTAGCATAAAAAATCTCCTCAACATTTGTTTCAAGATTTAGTTGCTAGACTTTAGTTGCCTAGAAATGGTTTAGAACCAGGAAATCTCCTTTGATAAAAAACTAGGTAAATTAAACTTTAGTATAGTGAATTGCTTTTTCCTTCACATTACCTGAATTCTGCTCACAGCCTCCTTCTTGACTTGAGATTCTGAGTAATTCCATTCATCTTTTCTAGCAAAGTAAAGAAAACATCTGTAACTTAGAATATTAGAAGGAATGCACACTGTATACTATCCCCAGTGGAATTTGACTAACAATCATAACAACTTGGGTGACAAAAAACTCAGAACAGTAAAATATTAGCAGCTTACAAACATGCAATTCAGGTATTATGGAAATAAGCCAACCAAAATCACTCAAGGAACAAAAAGCCAATTCACTATGTTTGAACGTCAGAGGGGTTTTCGGGTAATAGCTTGTAAAATGAAGGGCACCTTTAGAGTTCCAATGTAAATTTCAACAACCTGAATTCTCCCTTCAGAGAGTAACAATCTTCAGGAATTCCAAAGAAATATATGCCTAATAAAATGATAAGCCTCTTTCCTGTAAATGAGTTCTGCTATTTCTGTCATGTTTAATTTTATCTGTTGTTATGTTTTTGTTTTCTTACTTCAAAAGTCTGTTTCAAGTCCTCTTGTGTAATTAGATGGAATATAAATTGTAAATACATTGTAGGAAAAAGAATATTTTGAGTATTTACTATGTGTTAGATGCTTCATCACTTAATCCTCACAACAGCCCTGAAAACTCTCCTTATTTTATAAAGGCCCATGAGGCTTGGGTACTTCATGAAATTTTCAAATTCACACAGATTGTAAGTGATGGAGCTGAAACTCTCATATTTATCTATTTGACTACAACCATGTAGTCTTTATACTAAACAACATTGCCATCATTATAAAATTCTATTATTAATGTAACATATTCACATAAATTCATAAATTATTATATTCATATAATATTGTATATATTCATTCATATAGCAAAATGCTCTCTGATTTCAATAGCATTCTCTGATTTCAATAGCATTCTCTAAAAAGAAGGCTTTTCTATAAGTCAGTACTAGAGAGTCATGTGTCATTCTCCAGTATGACATGCCTGATTTGTTTTGGTGACCCCTAGCAAAACAAAAACTTTTCCTGAGCTGGTAATTCCCCTGCCAGGGCTACCTAGCACTGTCCCTATGAAGGCAAATGGACACCTGGCTTTTTCTTTTTCTTGTGGTGCTAATTCCCGACTGCATCCACTGCGTCACCATCATGCAGTTAGCCATTTTAGCGAGTGTAATATCGCTGATTACAGCGAGAGAATTTCTGTACGACTGATTACAGTCGTAGAGAATTTCTGATATAAACTGGATATTTTACTTTATGCTGCAGAAGCACCAGTTTGATCGTTTTAATAGTTCTATGTATTTTGGCATCCAGGCATTTTTTTAACCAGATACTCTCTGTCCGGAGTCCCTCCCTCTATTCCTCCATTAGTTACCTGGGAATCTCCTTTTAAGCCTTTAAATGCAAGAATCTTTCTGTGACATCCCCTCTGTGTATATTATTTCCCATCTTCACACTGTGTTATATTGATCTGTCTGTAAGTATATTTTAGCCATTATACTGGGAACTTCTTATAGGCAGAGTTGGGGTTTAATGGTTCTTCAGTGCTGGGATATAATAAGTGCTCACTAAATTTTAAAAAAATATAAAGTAATGACCTCATAGTTCCTCCAGGAAAATATAAGAATATTTTGTAGTCTAAATTATGAATTATTCCCTGGGGAAAGAATTGAATACATTTAAAAATAAATTCCCAAATTGCTTATCAAGACTATGATTATACATCACTACTGTTCAAGAAAGTATTTGACAAGAGAGAAAGCAGTTTAGTTTGAGCAGGCAGGATTCCATGAAGATATTTTTGAAAGCCTTAGTATTTAGAAATGATTTATGTATATTCATGGTCACTTGTATTTTAAGCTTTAGTTATTTAATTGACTCCTTCCTCAATCTTTTGATAGATTCTCCCTAGGTTTTGCAAACTACAAAATACCATCCTATTTTAGAAACAGTTTTTCAAGAACAGCTCTCAAGAAAGATTTGGGAGTGAATTTCCCCAAGTATACATCCATTTGACTTACAAAGACGGTGGAAACTCGGGGTGGAAGCTCCACGCCTCTGTCTCTCTCCAGCTGCAGAACCCCTTATATGTGATGACCCCTTACATGTGATGACCCTTTGCCTGCCTTAGGCAGTCTGAGAGGAGCTTTCGGCACCTCAAATCCACTTCTTAGGAGCTGAGCACCTGAATCCCTGTTCACTTCAGTTTAAAACTGCAAAATGAAAATTATACCTACATCCTAAGCATCTTGTAAAAATTAAATGACTTAATACATCAAAACTGTTTGGGATCATTCTAGGCACATAGTAAGCACTATATAAATGTTAGCCAGGGAAAAACAATGTGGATCAAACTCCTTTTTTAGTTTGCCCATCCTTACCTTTTCTTTGCTTACTGAAAAAGGAAATTCCATGTTGCATTATGTTTCCATCAAATCTTTGCTTTCATGAGGAAAATAATTAATACTAATATGGATGGATACTTTTCTAGGTATATGGCCTGCATGTCATGGAACAATATGCTTTGCTTTTGTGCATACTTGAACATGCTCAAGAATCAACTTGGATGGGTCTAACAGCTAGAAGAAAGTCCTATGATGAGTGGAGACTAACCTCTTCTACTCAGCTTGACGGCCTGGGATTCCTCCCTTCTCACCACCACAGAAGGTGGTGTGTGTGTAACTCAGGTTGCTAATCCACAATTCACCAAAGCAAACTAATTTTGACAAATTCTAAAAAAGGAAGACTTCCAGTAAGCAGGCAGGTCTGCTGACATTTGATAATATCTAGTTGTCAGTGAGATTTTAGAAGGTGCATATGCCCGCGTTGATTCTTGGACTTAAAAGAAACACACAGCAGGAGTTTATGGAATGAAAATGAATGATAAAACATTTTGCAGGCATTTCATATGAGATCATATGTTAGTTAATGTTTACAGTTCATGGCTGGGATGGTTTTGGTTAATTAAAGAAATCAATTGGGATAAGGAAGTACTCAGAAACGATTGTGGGTTTTTATGGTGCATAATAAGCCCAGAGACTTGAGGCAGGCTTTCAAGTTTCTATAAAACTGAATATATTTTCCCTTTGTCCCATTATTTACTTAACTGCAGGTCATTTTTTTGGCAGGAGAAAATGTACCTGTTCAATATCAAAAGGCCTATGAATTTTAACCTTCTTTCATTGCTTTATTATATCATTTGAGAATTTTTAGCTAAATGAAAAAAATGGTGATTTTTCTATATATTAGGATTCCTCTTAGCTTCTGTGATTTTAGTTTCCATAATTTGAAGTACATATTGAAAATAAATTGCTTTATTTGATTGCATGTAGGTTTTCCATTAATGAAGTCCAGTAGATATATTTGACATTGTGTATACATCTAAGAAATATTTTCAGAAATGGCTCTGAAGATAACTGAATCTTTGTATGTATCCACTTAAAGAGCTCACCTAATAACAATTTTCTTATTGCATAAAAATATGAATTTATACTTCAGATTATGAATTATGCATGTTGGGGACAGATCTAGAGCTATTTTAGTTGTGTATATTAAATTTATTAACACTTTTTGTTCAATACCTACTCCTGCATTGTGTGCACAGGACAAAGCCCAGCCATACCACCTCCATTACCAACAGAACAAGCTTCTGGACCCACTTTGGCATCACCAGCTCTTGAAGGCAAGTATTTTATTTTATTTTTCGAAAGATCATCTCTATTGTAGATAAAATAGAATATAGAGAAACAAAGCAAAATAGTAATAGCAGCAACAACAAAATCCATATTTTCTCAAATAGTTTTAGTATGTCTAAGCTACAGTTTACTCTTCCAAAAAATTACAATTTGCTCCTTTTTAGAACACCAAAAATTTCCTCCTAAGATTTTATATTGGTGACCATCACCTTCCAGAAGGATGACCTGCTTCATACCCTGGAAATCAAGCCAGAAAGTGTAGGGACAAATGGACAAGGATATGCCTTGCAATTCCTGTACATAGAACTCAAGAAAATATCATATGATCATTATCAGGAATCATACACTCATGTAACCTATTCTCTCCTCTATACCTTATTTATCTTCTCTCCCCTAAACCCACTCCCAAATGAATCTCCAATAACTACAAGAAAATGGCTGAGATTTTCAGTTCATCTCATATATCCTCCAAACCCCTCCTATAAAGATGACCCAAGCCCTGTTGATAATTTCTTGTTTCTTAGAAAGATGGTGGTAACTCTGTGCCTTGGAAATAATATAGTGATTAACAGCCTGTGTTCTACAATCAAACAGATCTGGGTCCAAATTCTGGTTCTACCCTTTTCTACCTGGATGACCTTAATGTGATACCTAAACTTTCAGTCTCTTTATTAGTAAAATACTGAAACTCATAATACTACCACAGAGAGGTGCTGTAAATGTAGAATAAAACTATAACAATTACAGTTTTTATTATTATATTTGTTATTGATGAACTTAGGAATTTTCTTTAACTGTATTTTATTGGCTTAACACAACTGTCCCCAAAGAATAGTTTGTAGATCACCAGCATTAAAATAAATTGTAAAGCTTGTTTAAAAAATGCATATTCCTGCCACATCTTAGATCTAGTGAATCAGATCTGGCAATTCAGAGAGGAAAATCTATATTTTTAACAAACTCTTTAGTTGAGCCTTGTACACATTAAATGTTAAGAAACTTTGATTTATATTTATGTGTAAAAATTATTACAAATCCAACCATTTTACACCAAACATCTGAATTTGGTAGCCTACTTCAAATAGTTTATTTATTTATAAATTAAATCTGAATGCCTTGGTAAGAAATGCATTGTCCCATTGACCACAGACCCAACAATTGATTGGCTATACATTTATATTTTGGGCAATACATTTATTTATATTACAGTCAGCATCCAGGGAAGGATTTTAGTAGCTGAGCAGGTGAAGTTTTTCTAAGTTTATATTATAATACCAGCATGTTCTATCTACTTTTCTGGCCAGATCCTGACCAAATTATGCCTGTGGCTATGCTCTCTTCAACTCACATTTATTTAGAATATTATTATGTTGGCTTTACTTATATGCATTTCACATTTGACATTTCAAAACTCTTTAAAGTAGACATTACTAATGATTAACAAATCTAAGCTTGCAGTTTATTTTCGCTAAATTAGTGAACAGCAGGATTGGGATTCTAGCCCTGGATTTCTAGTTCTTTACCCAGAGATCCTTCTATCATATTACTATGCAGACTTTGGAGTTGGAGGATTCTAACTTCATGTCTTCTGAGACATCAGCAACTTTGGTAAAATGAAGACATGACATTTTGTGCTTTAGATTCCATGCAGTTCTGCGATAGAAGTATCATGTTCTGATGTCAGTCAAGAGTACGCTAGCAATGTTTATCAAAATCTAATGTGCACACATATCACCTGGAGATCTCTGACAATGCAGATTCTGATTTGGTCGGTCAAGGGTGGGGCCTTAGATTCTTCATTTTTACCAAGTTCCCAAGTGTTGCTGCTGCTACTGGTCCAGGACCTCATCTGTATAGTAAATCCCTAGGTGATTTAGGAGGAAGGTGGAGAGCAATTGAATAATCCTAAAAATGCTTTCAATTTAGTATTAGTTACCTAAATGACCTATTGTTGGCCAAATGTCCTTCAGAATGACTGGAATGACACACATGGAGAAATTCTGACTGCTAGTTGTCTGGGAAAAAGCAAAAGGTTTCAAGCCACATACCTAACTAAGCATTGTAGAAAGGCTCAAAAGAGAGCAAGAGAAATGCCACTGGGAATTGGGGAAAAGGTTACATTATACTTGTAAATTGTAATAACCTATTGTATAGTATGTAAAATACTTTGATTTGGTCAGCTACAAATTGAATGAATTAGCAGTTGCAAATTTCAAATAAAAATCCCATACAATCTGCAAGTTAGTACTGTGTCAATACCAATCTGAAGAAAAGAATTTGTTTGGTTATTAGAGACCATGATTTAATGAAAAGTTCACGTAATGTCTTGCTCCAAGGGTCCAAATCAACAATGCTTCTTGAATATTTAGAGAACAGTCCAGATACAGTCCAAGGTTTGAAACTTTTGTCTCCCATCCGAGTCAGCTAAAGACACATTTATTTGCCCCACACGGGTCTTTTATTTATTGATTTTTGAATGTGATCATCTTGGATAGGGTGAGCTACCCACTGTCTCCATTGGCTTTCACTCCTCCTTCTCCCATTCACTCACTTGGGTCCAGACTTACTTCGTGTGTGTGACAATTATGTAAAGACAGTTTCTTCTTAACATAATAATTTCTTAAATTCCTGATCAACCTTGGTGTCTTAGTCTGCAAGGGCTGCCATAGTAAAATACTACAGACTGGATGGCTTAAACAACAGAAGTTGATTTTCTTCCAGTTCTGGAGGCTGGGAGTCTCAGTTCAGGGTGCCAACATGATTAGGTTCTAGTGAGATCATTTCCTGGCTTGTATATGGCCACCTTCTTGCTGTTGTTCTCGCATAGCAGAGAGGGCACTCTGGTGTCTCTTCCTCTTCTCAGCAGAACACCAGTTCTATTGGATCGGGCCTCCACCCTTATGATCTCATTTAAGTTTAATCATCTTCTAATCCAGTTACATGGGGGTTAGGGCTTCAACATATGGATTTTGGAAGGACACAATTCAGTCTATAGCACTTGGTAACCTCTAAGCTTAGTTAGTGTATAAGTAAAGCAGCTTAAATGTTTGCCTCATATAATTTGTTTAGTTTAATAAGCTGTTTAAATATTTCTTTTTCAGTAATCAATGATTTTGCCTTTTTCATTTCTGTGATACCTGATTTTCCAACACCATAAATTCCCAACTTGCATCATCTTCTATACATGCTTATAATTGATGAGTTAAATATTTTAAAAATTTTAGTATTAGTTACCTATTTTTCTTAACTGAACTCACATATAACTGAGCTTATACTGAAGGTAATAAAACAACAAAAACTCTAAGTACTCTCATTATTGACTACCGACGTGTATCATTTATCTAGCTAGTAAGTAAATGACTTGGAAAAACTTTATAGTCCGAGAGAGGGAGAGATCAGAGTTATATTTCTTTTGGCATTTGGACTATCATAGCTTATGTGACTTGAGATAACTAGACAAAAAACTGACAAGTGACCATCTCACTGCCCAAATGTTCACAGAACAAGAGATAGCCTATAAATAATAGTGTCACCTTTAAGTTTCATCAGATTTTAATTCTGTTGCTGTTGTGAGACAGACATAAATCAGGGAGCTCCAATTCCCCAATTTGAGGCAGATTTTGATAGATTATTCAAATGTTTGACCCTAGTTTACCTCCTGGAAGAGGTTCATAAACCACCCTGTAGCAAATGTTTTGCCTATCAGTCTGTCACTTGGAAAAGAATGTGTCACTTGTTAAGTGGGACCCTTAGGTTCTATTGTTATATTTAAAGAGCAATTTTATTTGACATTTCATCCTGGAGCCCAACACTACAGTTTAAGTAAATAACCTAACAATGTTGCAGGATTACAAGACTTTTGTCAGTAGTATCCACTTTTTATCTGCAGATACAGTCTGCCCTGAGAGTGCTGGTACTAAGCAGCTTCCCAAGGAGTCCACGTTATCAGGCGATGCTGAGATCATGGGCTTTGTCAGGGCTTGCAGATGTGCTGCCTGTGCCTTCATTAACATAATTGATTAGGAACTAGGACATATTTAGTATTAATCAAGCTGTTTTTAGTGAGGCTGATTATGCACAGTCCTTGATGCACTATTTCAGTCTGGAACTTCCTTAGCACCAAGTTGCAAGAAAATGGCATTATGTAAAAAGGAACTTACATGTGGCACTAACTTATGCCCTTTGATTTGAGGAATACAGTTATAACAGGTCAACATGTGGGAACTTAAACGTATTTTGCATTTTAATGTTTTAAAGAAAAGGAGGGCTTATATATAGACTAAATTATTAAGTTTGCTCACAGGAGATTGGAAACAATTTAGGATTTTATCAGCAGAAATCTAAAAAAAATCATGGACTTTGTTATGGGTGAAAGCATTCTACACATCTCTGAAGCCCTTAAAAGCTTCCTTTGTGCTTTCATAGCACTTAAAACAATAAGTTTCTCACAACACTGGCTTCATTCTGTTAAGTATCTGTGCGCGTCTTATCTTGGGTCACTTATCTAATGCCTGGAAGTTGTGTCTGGCCTTCCTAGAATTTCACTCCGCTCCCCATACCAGACACTTTGTACACTATAATGAAATTCTATTGCTTTGACTCTTTGGGTATAAAGACTAATTGTATATTAAATCAGTTGTTTTCTTTGACTCCTACTACTGTATGTTTTAGAATATGTTTGGCGTTTGACCAGGGAAATTGGCTACAATAGCATTGAAAAGATCTTGTAGAATGACCGTCTCAATCATTTTGGTCATTGTTGTCAATTTGCATTTGGTTATGGACATAACTTGAACTAACTTAAATAGAGAGCCACCTTCAATATAATAGTAATTCTTACGATCTTTTACAACAGTGTTAAATTTTGTGACGAATTAATTCTTCTGTCTATTGTGAGCTCTCACTGGTGTTGAAAGGCTTGCAAGTTCCAAAGGCCACTATAGTTATCCATATATTCCACAAATGAGACAGATCTATGTGAGTACCTTGCCCCCTTCATCAGATGGTGCCTTAGTATATTCACATCACAGGTGGTTTCAACCCTTAGCGTGAGAGCCCGTTTATCAGCAAATGTTTGTCAGAACTGTATTTCTTAGGAGAGATTAGTTCCTGACTGCTCTCAGAGAGAGTCTGCTCTCAGTGATTAAACAAGACAGCTTCAGGCAACATTTTCCATCCCCTCCCCAATCATCAAAAAAGCTGCTTCATTAAATCTTTGTATAAGTACAATTACTGGATATCATCCTGTTGTCCTGTAATCAACAACGCTGGAGAATTTTTCTTTCCTCCTAGTCAACACAACCGCCTCCCCCACTACCAAACACCACATTTTATGTTGTTGATTCCTGAAGAATTAAAGACTTCCATCCACATGTAATTACTGGACGTTTAATGTAAAATGGCCACACCTCATCTATTGTGGCAAAGATGTGGAAAGAAGAGGTTATGTGATCTCTTATTAGGTATATATCTTATACTTAAATTACTTTTAATATTCCATTACAAACATATAGTTGGCATTAATGGAGCCAAATAAAGTAAGGTGAATGAATACTGTATACCCTATCATCTTCTTGAATAAACATGTAACTGGTACTAACTTAGTATTGCAGTCATGAATAATATAAATATAAATAATATAAATGCCATCACCCAACAGTGGGCAAGAGAACTCTAGAGAGAAGACTAAAATCCCAGCTTCCAACTGCAACTTTGACACTAGTCAGTTGTATTATCTTTGACAAATCGATTCACTTTTTAGGGCCTCCACTTCTTCACCTGCCAACTGTGGGGACTGAATTTAAATGGTCTTTTCTGCTTTCACACCCAGATGTTTCAAGCTTATTTTTTTCAGGTTGGTGCATTAGTAGTAAGCTACATTAAGAGCAGAGTGAAGACTCCATGGCTTGGCACAGTGTTTAAATAGCTACCACAGATGTATAAGGAAGGTATGGCCCTGGCTTAGATAGAGATGTCACACTTGGGCCAACCAGGCCTGTCCCTATGAAATGGATAATACTATGAAGCATTATTTTCTGAAGTTCAAAAGTGCATGGTACAGATAATAAGGGCTATAAAAGTTAGGAAGAAGATGAGATACGAGTGAAGCAATGCTATGAGGTGAAATCACAAGATTTGCATTGGGCCATAAAGAGTAAGTTGGTAGGATTTGTACAGAGGAGAAAGGAGCAATATAGGAAACTTACTATAAGATGATTTCTTACCATAGGGTGCATTCGAGGACAGTGTTCTACAGGAGCTAGTAACGTTTTATTTACAGTTCTATTAAACTGAGAACTTTATTGTCTTAGCTCTTCATTGAGACATATCCTGAGAAGCAAGAAGCATAAAATAATAAAATTGAATTTTGGCTCAGGTTCTTATTCCATTAACTCTATGACACAGTTAATATTGAACTTTAGGGCAATGCAATATTTTTCTTTGTTTTGAGGTGAAATAAACTCATATCCTTGGGCAATTTTTAATGGGATTGACCTTTAGTTATGAATTTTGATAATATAGGTAAACCATACTACTTTTAGTACCTATTTTACTTAGAAAGTTGCTATGAGGAGTGAATGAAACAAGATATATAGCAACTTAGCACAGTTAGCTACTCAGCCATTAACTACTATTATTATCATTATCATTTTTTTAATCAGGAAATTTCTCTTGTATATATAGTAAATCATTAATTTTTATGTTCTTTATTGGTGTCTGTAAAGATAATATGGTAATCTCATTAATGACATTAGTCAGTAAACGTGAAACTCTATATAATTTCTTAATATAGGACCCCAGTCATATCCTAAAGAATTTTGTACACACAACTGAATCATTTACACCTCCTCAGAGACTGCGTGAACCTGCTAAAACAACTGAGCAGAGGTGTAGTATGATTAGATTTGCATTTTAGATCATTGTGTCAGCTATAGAAAGTGTGGATGGTGAGGGGGTGGGGCTTGGGGGTTTGGAGAGAAGAAAAACTTAGGAGGCTACTGCTCATGGGGGAAAATTATGTGACTTTTCTCTTAAACAATCATATTTAACCCTCAAAATAATTCCAAGCAGTGAATATGATTTATATCATTTTACAGAGAAGATCAGAGGAATCAGGTAAATTGCCCAAGATAACACAGTCCTAACAGTGGTATAATTGAAATTGGAATCCAGGTGTCTCACTCCCAGGATCAGTCTATTCCATTATCATAGACTGGCAATAAAAGTTAGGGCTGAGCATAATTGCTAAAGTCTTATCTGACCTGGATAAATGAATGGCTCTTAAGAATAAGAACAGGTTTGGGGAGATGATAATGAGTTCAGACTTGCTAGGTGCATCAGGGTCCCTGGAACATTCAAAATGGGTGATTAAGAGTATTTAATGAATGTAGTATTTATAAAGGTTTGAGCAGGGTTATGGTGAAGCACCCCAAGGCTAGCCAATGCAGGAAGCCTTTACCAGCCCTAGGCCTGAGCAGGCAGGGGAATAGAGTGGTTTATAAACCCCCAAACCTTGTAACTAGGAGAGAGATGCCCAGTCAAAACTATGTCCTTTAGTAGAAGAACACATCATGAACTATCTGTAAAATGATATATATAATATTCTCAGTGAGCCAGCGTGGGTAATTGGAGAATACATGCCCAACTCGCTCTTTTTTTCCTGCTCTGTTATCTCTTGATGTTGCTCCCATTGGCCAAACTAACCTGAATCCAGAGGTTGTGTTAATCCTTGGTTAACACAATCCATAAAGGTCAGGGTGGTTATTGGACCTGGAGAGAAAATGAAGACCCTGCCACATGTCAGGCAGCATGTTGAGTGGGATTCACACAAGTGGTCATCTCCAGCAGACAACTGAAGATAGAAGTCTGGAGTTCACAAATGAGAGAGATGCAGAGGCTGAAGTCATAAGCTTATTCCAAGCATAGCATCTCCTGAAGTATGTTATGGGGAATTCTAGTTCTATGATATCCTTAGTGAAAAAAATTTATAACATAATACTTTGGGTCCACATAATATTTTCTTTTTGGACAGTCACAATGTACACAAGTAAGTATGTTAAAAGAGCCGTGAAATTCTTGTCAGAAAACTGTTTAATTCTTTTGAAACTCAGTGGTCACAGAAACATTTCTTTTCCTAGTAATACTTATTGAGCTCCCAAGGAACAATTGATCTTAAAAATACCCTGTATGATACAAATCTTAGTTTTGGATATAACTGAATGGCAGGTCAGTCATAAGTGTGAGTGAGGTTTAGTGCATCCAAGAAGGAAAATGTGGGGAACAACATTGTTTTAGTCAGAGTTCTCCAGAGGAACAGAGCCAATATGATGTACATACACACACACATACACACGTGTGTGCGCACACACACACACACACACACACACACACACACAGCGGGGAGGGAAGGAGGGGGCAGTGAGAGAGAGAGTTATTTTAAGGAATTGGTTCACATGATCATGTGATTTTGAGGGCTGGCAAGTCTGAAGTCTATAGGGCGTGCCAGAGGCTGGAGACTCAGGGAAGAGTTGATACTGTATTCTCAAGTCCAAAGGCAGACTAGAGGCAGAATTCCTTCTTCGTTAGAGGACCTCAGTCTTTTTTCTTAATGCCTTCAACTGATTGGTAATCTACTTTAGTCAGAGTCTACTGATTTAAATGTTAATCACATCTAAAAAATACCTTATAGCAACATCTAGACTGGTCTTTGACCAAGTGGCTGTTACTATGGCCTAGTCAAATTAACCATCACAAACATCATCAGAAGACAGACTAGAAAACCAAGGATGAAAAGATGAAGGAGGAAAGGGAACAGCAGGGCCAAGAGCCCCAGGGAGAAGGATAAGACAAAACTGGCCAGAAACCTTTAGGCTTGTCAATTAGAAGATCATGGTGACCTACTTCTGCCTCTAAATTTTCTCTCTGCCACATATAAATGAGGGTATAGCAATCAGGAGTTCTGAACTAAAGATTCAATTGTTCATATTAGTTTCTTAACCTCTCTGAGACTCAGCTTCTTCAACTGTGAATTATATTTTTTGAAATAAATGATCTCAAAAGTTTGTTCCACCTCCAAAATTTTATTATGCTCGAGGCTTTTAGTTCACTCATTTTTCCCCTCTACACATTTATTTCATTTCCTTTGGGGCTAATCACTACTTCTAGGGGAAAAATGAAGCCTCTATTTTATAATCTTGAAATGTTTCCAATATTTTGTTGTTTTTAAACTTCTTATTTTCAAATAATTTTAGATTTACAGAAGAGTTGTAAAGATAATATACAGAGTTCTAATACACTCTTCAGCAAGCTTCCTCTAATGTTAGGATTTTATAAAACCGTGATTCACCTACCAAGACTAAGAGATTAACTTTGGTACACTAGTAACTAAACTACAAACTGTATTTAACTTTCACCTTTCAGTGATTTGTAAAAGTGTTTTTTTTAATTATTTCTTACATGTGTGATGAGGACACAAATATTAACATAAGTATTCACAGCTTTTCTCCTCCACTGTATTGCCTAAGGAATATTCTAGGTATGCCTGGTCAGCTTCTGAGTGTTTATGTTCTGCTCAGGACTCAGGATATGCTGGGTGAGCCAAAAAATTGGAAGGGGCTCAAATAATTAAATTAATTCATGTTTGAATAGGAAGGGTTATTACCCAGAAGAAAATATAAGATTTAGACAGTGAGAAAAAAGGTCAAGAGAAGGGAATAGGAGAGTCAGCATGGGCTGAAGTAAGTTTTCAGCGTGCCCTTGGGAGAGAGAAGCTTTTGGGAGGAAGTGCTGTGATGGATTGGGAAGCTCCAGTAAGGAGAGAACCTTTAGAACATTTTGCTTTGGGTCATACAACATTAGCTATTTGAGAGACTTCAAAAAAGATTTAAACTTATCTTCAAACCTTCCTGGAATTTTAGACTCTCATTTCTTTTGATTGCAGCACTGTGCAGAGCTAGGCATGAGGTAACTCAGCTCTGTTGGGGGTAATAAATATGTTAGAACAAGGGTAGTTCAGCTTAGTATCATGGAAAAGTAGGTAAGTCTTAACAACTGACTGTTGAGAAATTAGGGGGAAAAAAGAAACACAAAGACAAGTAGGTGGAAAAGTGTCAAGAAAAAGGAAAATGTAAAGAAATATATTCCACAGATTATGAAATATAAATACATTTTATTAGACATTAAATATATTTCATTAGAAACTTGCATCTCCAAACTTAGAACTTTTCTCTCTTGTTATAATAGTCTCAATTTTCCATTATTGATTAAAAATAGTTTTGGGGGAAATCATTAGCTTTTTCCCATAATAAGAGAAAGAAGTTTTGTTTTTCTTCCCCTATACATCTGACAATGTGGCGAGGGATGTCTGTCTGATTTGACTGTCTAGTAGCAATAAATTTTTATTCTGTAGATCAAGGGATGACAACCAAGAATCAGGGAAGGATAAGGAGCTTTCTGTTGATCAGGGCCAGCTTCCTTCTTAAGAGATCTTTCATAACTTTCATGCTGGTATTAAAAATTAGGTTTTTTTCCCCCTATATTTTGACAAAAGAGAAAGTTACGGATGAGAATTTTTGTGAATAAGAGTGAGTGTGATTTTTAATAGCTTTCTTATTATGAAATTCTAGTTGGAACCCTCTTGTGCCAGCAAACTTTTCTCATGAAGTATTTTATAAGAAAGAACCAGGTCCCTCCAAAGCTCTAGTTTACAAGTACCAGTTTTTCTTTATAAAACCTTTTTTTTGCTATTGGTGTCAGCTTGACCTAAATGTTTCTATTATATAAGTTTATTAGAATTCCCAATGAAATTATTCATCCTCTCTAGAACCGATGAGAAAAGTGGCTACATCTTTAAAGCCAGATCTGTTTTATCCAAATGGAGTAAGGGGTCTTGGCAATTGTTCACATAACAAACAGTGACAGATATTTGTTTCAATTATGTGAGAATTTTTTGTAAAAATTTTTAATCCACTAGAATAGATCTTATACTAGGAAGAAGACAAAAATTGTGTTAATGGTTTGGTATAATTTATGAAAGATGAGGGAATTTATGTAGTCCATCATTTGAAATAAACCTGAATTCAATATATTAAAACAATTACAGGTAGAAAAGTTGTACTCTTTGAATGGGCATTTATTTCCTTTATGAATATTGATATCTATTGGGCATATTTTTAAGATAAAAGGCTTCAATTAAGAATCAGACTTAAAAATGTGCCCAATATACCAGTAACTTTGGGTAATTGAGTCTTTCTAATTTGTTTAGTAACTCAAGCCCTAAATTCTCAAAGACCTGTTATAAAAATAGCCATGTCTTTGAAATGATAGTTTAGAGTAATGTATATTTTGATTTTGAATGATAACCAACTTTTTCCCTAAATATCAATAATTTAGTCACAAAAAGGAAAGGCTCAATTTTCTGATGTTTCTAGTCATTCTTGACATTTTAAATGCAATAAAGTACTTTTGCAATTCATTTCCAACCACAGAGAAACGTAGAAAAAGCATATAGATAAAAATATGAAAAAGTAATTATATGTAAATAATATGCTTTTGAAAATGAACAGCTGTTATTAGAAATGAATCTTATATTTATATTTTCCTTACCCTTGTAGAAAGACTCATTAGAAAAGTTTACAATAAAAGATCTCGAACAAGCAATGATTCTGCATAAAAAGTAAATTTTAATAGGGTTAGAAGAGTTTTTAGAAAATCTCCAAATGGCTGCAGCACCCAAAAAAGAAAAAAAATCCAAGAAAAACAAAAAAGAAAATACAAAATGCTCTTTGGAGCTATCCAGAGATGAGTTGTGTGGATGGAGAGCTTCTCACTTGAGTGTAAAGGTCAATAAACTTTAATTGAGCATTTGTTTTCTGAAATGTAAAAGCACTGAGAGGAAAAATAAATACCAGAAAGAAAAAGAAGAGCTGTGGCCACCTTCATTTATATAAACTTAATCCATTCAAAAGTAATGCCGTCGGGCTTCCCTGGTGGCGCAGTGGTTGAGAGTCAGCCTGCCGATGCAGGGGACACGGGTTCATGCCCTGGTCCGGGAAGATCCCACATGCCATGGAGCGGCTGGGCCCATGAGCCATGGCCGCTGAGCCTGCGTGTCTGGAGCCTGTGCTCTGCAGCAGGATAGGCCACAACAGTGAGAGGCCCATGTACCGCAAAAAAAAAAAAAAAAAAAAAAAAAAAAAAGTAATGCAGTCACTTATCTAAAAAGCTTTTATCATTTTTGAAAGGTTTGGGAGAAATCTACCTTATCCACTTTAAATATGAAGTTTAATTAACATAAGAAACTTTTTTTGCAATTTGAAATGTATCAAATAATCTTTCTCTTTGCATTCCCTTTTGCATACTAAATTCAGAAACAAAAAATTGTCGTTATATCAGAGAACTTTGGCTGTGAGAGAGCTGAAAGATAAGTGTCAGAAAGAGAGGGTAGAAAATGGCACTTTTCTGTCTGTGCCTCAGTCGTTTGCAATTTTTTGTTAGAATAAGTCTACCTCAAACTTCTTATTCCATGTTGTAGGGGAAAGATCAGAGTTTGCCGTGATCCTTAGTTTTAAATCCTTGTTCTGTCACTTATGTGATTTGTGAAGTTGGGCAAGTTACTCATCTTTCCTGAGCCCATTTTCTCATGGGTTGAAGGATGTGTTGACTTTTATCTCAGAACTAATTATATACTAATGCATGTAAGGTCATGTGCTGTATTCTGTTAATAACATTCTATTACAGTATAATTTCCTATCACCTTAAAATCAATGTGATTAAACCAAAACTAATACTTTTTTTTCTGCCTTGCTCTGATCACATAAAATAACTACTGAGATCACTTCTCCACAATCTTTTTTGAAGCTTAAAGAACTGTATGTAGTCTGGCATCTTGAAAAAGTTTGGATTTACACTGATTAGCTCTGGAGTTCTTTGGGATGTTTACTTCATGAATGGTATTGTATCACTAAGAGTTGTCAGCCTTTATCTGCAGGACAGGACTGGGCACTCAGCAGGCACCTCAGTCCCTCCAGCCAGCATTGATAGTAACACTTGCCATACTCAGTTCAGAATTCACATACCATTTTTCCCTGGAGCAGCTTTCACACTTTGTGCTCTTGGGTTTGGGCCTCTGCTGTCTCCCTTAGACTCCGACTTTAATGTCCCTAAGTCCATATTGTAATTGTAAACTTTATCCCTTCTTAGTCTTATACCTAAAATTCCTGGAAGGAATAGTTTAAAACTCTAGACCCTGGCAAAAGGTTTGACATAAGGTTAAATAAACATGTGTTGATTAAGTGAATAAATTGTTTATGTAAAAGTCTCTGGGAAGTCAGTGGAAGATGCTATACAAGTTCTGGTTGTGAATTTTTTGTTGTTAGTAGCTGATAATGGGAAGAGCTGACTTCTAAGAATAATTCAGCATTCCCTAAAGGAAAAGTCAAGGCAAAGACTGGATTCAGGTTCTGAAAAACCAGTTTAGTTATGCCAGATAACTCAAGTGAAGTCCTTGAAGAGCTTTGCTGTTATAGCAACGTAAGCACAATGTAAAGTGAGGTACTCCCACCATGTTTCTGTAATGTTACATTCTTTCAAGAGTCCCAAATAAAATTTAGAGGAAATTTTTGGGAAAAAAAGAGGAAAACATGAAGAAGGATATTTGTACTGAATCCTTTTACTTTCTTAGTCTTCTTCATCGCAGTGTGATCACAAAATCCAGTGGGGTACTTGGCTCCAGCCAGTCAGCAACAGCCAAAGTTCCTCTTAAAACGTACTTTATCACAGTATAATTACTCTGCTTGAAACCTCTCAGCAGCCTCCTACCTTCCTCACAATAAAATGGAAAATTCATATCATGAACAAGATTTTGTGTGATCGGCCCCTGCTACATCACTGGCCACCCCTCATCTCATCCTTCGAACGCTTCTCTTTCAAGGTCTTGGCAGATATTTTTCCTCTGCAGAAGTCTTCTCCTCAATAGCCAAAACTCTTCTACTTTTTTTCAAGAATCTTTTCAAATGGTACTCATTCAGAAAGGCTTACCCCCGTTCCACCTTAAAAGAAAAAGCCACTTCTGATCTGCTCCCACATGCTGTAATCCACTAAACCAAGCTTTATTTTTTTCTGACCCTTATTATTACCTGACATTATATACACATATATATGTATATCCATGCATACATATGCATATAAACATATTCATTTTTAAGGCTTAAAAATGGACTTTTCTCTAGCTTTAAAATTTTTTAAGCCATAGCAAAGCCAGAGAATGTACAACAGCTATTTACAGATTTAAAGCTTTTTACGTTAACTGTTCTCAGAAAAATTAGGAAATAAATACTTCATTTGGGGAATAAAGGCATAGACAGGTGAAGAGGGACTTAACTACATTCTACTCATTCCCCTGACTTTTGTGGTTGAAGACAGAAGATTCCCTTACAGTTGCATTAGGCAAAAACTACTAATTATAGCAAAACTGAAACTAGAATCCACTTCATTCCAGCACAGTGCCCCTTCATAAACATGTTAATTCCTACTTGAGTATTTTTTTCTTAAAGTTTCACAATATAAAATATTCCTGATACAGCCCCCTCAACACAGAAAAATAAGAATTAATGTGCATTGACTCAGATTAATAAATGTCACACTTAGAAAAATTACTGAAGAGTATACGTAGGCAGATTTTAATTGTTTCTAAAGTATAGTAATAGCTAGTTATTGCTATCATTATTTTTTTTGAACATCCACTTTGGTCCAGGCACTTTTGCTCAGTTTCTTCACAATAAGCTGGCAAGGTAGATTTTGCTAGTGCATTTTTTAAAAGAGGTAAATGAAATTCAGTGTGTCACAGCACATTGCCAGTGTCACAACCAGAAGGGGTCAGAGACAGACCAGGGTCACCCACGGCAGCACCAGTGCTTTCTCTCTTGCTCCATTCCCCTCTGTAGATAACAATGGAGAACTCTGATAATCATTGGTGTAATTGAACTTATCTGTTTATGTGAAATTTTCCATGCTCATACTGTGACTGGGGTTCCAGGCCAGCCTCTGCCACTCTTTACAAACAAGGTGACAGTGATGAGGTGTGCTAGAATGAGTTGTTATGAAGGAAACCTGACTGGGACCAAGAATACATCGACCCTGGCCAGAGAGAGTTAGAAGAAAAGCATGTAAATTTTGGATAATCTGTACAGTAGAAAGGCAAAAAGGGAAGGAACAAACATAAGATGAAAATGAAGCATTTGCATTTGTTTTCTCGGTTTGCTAGGAACAGGCATCTTCAAAAGCTTTATAATTAACTATTGTGGATTCTCTGGCTTTGAGATGGCATAAAAACATTTAAAAGCAGGAGAAAAGCCCATTGTAAGGGCTTAGAAAGTAAAAAGTAAGTCATTTAATTTTTCTTTCTTCTGATGTTAATTTATGCAGAAGCTAATAACATATTTGTGGTTCAGAGCTGCTCATTGCGGAGAGGATTTCTCTCTCAGCCAGCCCTTCCTGTGATCCCTGCCAGATAGAGCCGTCATTTCCGGGCTTATGACACTTTTCTCAGAGAAAGGCAGCATGCTGATAAGTTCACACTCTATAGACACACTTAATTGTGGACGCTCTGAAAATCAATGATAAAAAATGTCCTAACTCTTCTCTAGCTGTTACTAACAAAGCAGCAAACAAATTGGAGGAAAGTATGAGGAGGAAATTGGACATGTGGGCGCACAGTCAAGTGGAAAGCAAGGGGTACTGTTGACTGTTGAAGGAGCAAACAGTCAAGGGAAGGAGAGCTTTCATATAAGAAACATGGGTTACTTTTATATCCAAGTAGGTTATAATTAAATTGTTGTGCCTTATATAAATGAAAAGCTTAATTTCACTGCTGCCAAATCACCTAAAGAATAGACAGTTGTGCTTGAAGAAATGCATGAATCTTCAGAAGTTGATGTTTTGAAATGAATTAACCACGAATAAAGTAGGTCCCATAATGACAGCTTAAAAGTCTAATTCATAAAAATGTTATTAAAGTACATTATTTATACCTGCTTTTTGTGGATTTCTGTTCTTATTCATGACTCCTCCAGTGTATGGCCATAATCACAGGCAGAGTGTATAATGGAAGCATTAATCAATCTGAACTAAGGCGAGAATACTGTATCACCACAATAAATCCCAGCTATATTAATACAAAGGGTAGAATTTATTACACAAGACAATTCTCTTTTAAAAAAATGAAAAGAATGTCTTCCATCTTCTGGCCTCAAATACCTACTTTCCTTCTGAAGTTTAATATAAGATTAACTAATTGGCACAAACTTTTAAATGAAATATTTATTCATCTACATTATGAAACTTAGAGACTCGGATACTAAGTTGGATACTAAGTTGTGATCTTATCGTGCCTATGGCATTGATTTTTAATATAGGCTAAGAAATATTCACAATTAATCTGTATTTTAATTAACTTCTTTCCTAGCACATGACATCAGATGGTGATGTTTAGCAAATGCCAATTCAACTGTCTGGCGTATGCATTTATTTAGATAAGATGGAAAAGTCCTTGCTACATAAAATTTCTCCCAGAGAAGCTGAAAGTAATGATACTTAAATCAAAAGTATCTTTATTCAGAATTTTAAAGACGTTTTGCATATTTAATATGTATAAACCTTTAGGAAAAGGCAAAGTAGCCTTCCATTTGTTTATTTCTAACTCCAGAACTATCAAAATCTGACTTCTTGACTTTCTGTTTCTGACTGGATGAGCTGTAAAGGTACACTGTAGACAGAGTGTGAATATATTTCTCCCTACAACACTAACTTATCTCTAGGAGTCATGAAAAGAGGTTCTTTGTAAATTATACTTCTGACACTGCAAGAAAGCGTTGGCTTTGATCTCATAGGTAAAAAATCTCTATACCTAAGGGAATGAATTAATTCCTATATCTAATAAGATGCCATCGTTAGTAGGCAACTTAAGCATTGATACTAGAAGTACACATTGAATTTCTTCAGCATAGTAACAATCTCATAATAGTTCTGGGTAATGAACATCTTTGAATGCCTGGCATTTATACTTGAGTTGGAGAGACAAATGGCAAAGAGAAAAGTATTTCAAATATAAGGTAAATCGCATTACTAACTGAAGATAAAAATCAGTCAGTTTCCAACATTAACTGTGCTTGTAGCTGCCTCAAACCTAACAGTACTGAATATTCCATTTCAACAACTGTGTACTTCTACATGACTTTGTTATTTAAAATGAGAACACTTACCCGAAAAATGTCCGGGGATGTCTAGTTGTTACATGGCTGTTGCTGGGCAGCATTTGAAGTTCCCTCTGCCCCTCAGACCAAGGTTTTCTTAGATCTCTGAAACAGAAATCTTCCATAAAGAAGTCTAGAGGTACCACAAACTGTCAAACTGTTCTGTGTGTCATCCAGACTTAACAGCAACCTCTGGGTGCAAATATAGTCTGAGCACACTGGTTGATATGGCCACTCAGAAAGGGCAGTGGAAGTTATGTCCCCAATATGGTGCCAGATAAATGTCACCAGAATCCAAATGTCTGTTGATAAGAGGCAGATCTGAAAAACAGTTAAATCAAAATAGATATTGTTAATGGCCTAATGTATTATTGCTAATGAAACTGAACATATGAAAAGAAAACAAAAAATAATTCTTTTAGCTTACCTGCAGCATTGTTTCTCAGAAATTATATTTTAATTTTCAACATTAATATCTTACTTTGGGCACTAGACAAACATTTGGTTCAGAAAGCTTGAACTATCTTGTTCATTTTTTTGTAAACAGTATTAGCAGCCCACAATTTTATGCACTTACTGTGAGCCAGGCACTGTGCAGAATGCTTTGAAAACATATCTGACTTTGAAGGAAGTACTGTTACTTTACAAATGAAGAAAATAAGGCTTAGTGAGATTAAATCACTTGCTCAAAGTCACAGAACTATCTGGAGGCAGAATTGACTTTAATGGTAATCCTTCATTCAAAACTTCATTTTCCTTTTGTACTAAATTTTCCTAAAGGAAATATTTTAAATTTCTTCTCTAGAAAAAGAAGAAGAAAAGAAGAAAGCTGAGAATAAAGTGACTTCTGAAACAAAAAAGAAAGGTAAGGAATTTAAAAGCTAACACATGAATTAATTAGTAACCATTTGTAATATTACTGGTAAAGCTACTGTTTTCTAGGAAAGAAATCCCCTTAACAATTTTATTGTCATTGTTACTAACAAACAAATATAAGTATTCCAAAAAAGTAGAGATTGATAAATTTTTAAAAGAAAATTCAAGCCTAAACACTTTAAAAATTTGTTACTGATTATTTTTTTTCTTTCTTAGGAGTGGTGCTCAATTCTACTTCATTACTTTACTTGATTACATATATGAATATGAAGTTTACTATCCAATTAATTTAGTTTAATAAAATTGTCTATCAAAAGAGAAAATTATTGGGCTTCCCTGGTGGCGCAGTGGTTGAGAGTCCGCCTGCCGATGCAGGGGCACGGGTTCGTGCCCCGGTCCGGGAAGATCCCACGTTTTGTGGAGCGGCTGGGCCCCTGAGCCATGGCCGCTGAGCCTGTGTGTCCGGAGCCTGTGCTCCACAACAGGAGAGAGGCCCACGTACCACTAAAAAAATAAATAAATAAATAAATAAATAAAAAGAGCAAATTATTGAATGTATGGGAAAGAAAGTAGTTAGTTGGTTTGCTATGTTTTGTTCTTTTTTGAACGGTTACTTTCAAATAGCACATCTGAAGTCCCAAATGAGCCCAAGAGATTTCTCAGCTTCTGACATGCTTGCAGTGGCCTGATAGCCCAGGGAACATTCAATATATTCCTTTTAATGTCCTTTAGAAAAACTATTGAATTGTATCATAATTAACAATGCCATCTAATGTTCATACTGTCGTGAAATTTTTTTTTTTTTTTTTTTTTTTTACCTTAGCAAAAATTTGCTCCTTCCCTGAAGGGATAGCACACCAAAACCAGTGTTCTGTTACAAAGGTGCTAGTTCACTCATATTTGACATGACTATGACTGTAATGTAGAATCACTCTATACAAGATGAATTGGATGTTAATGGCAGTAAAATGTGCCCTGAAATATATGATAATTAAACAGATGTTTATAATTTTCTCATTTTACTACCAGAAAAAGAAGATGTCAAAATGAAAACTGAGAAGGAAACTGCCATGGATATAAAGAAAAAAGGTATTGTACTTTCTTTGCTTCCTTAGTCAGATTATGTTCAGGATGTTTGTTAATAAAGGAATCTTTGGGCAATGTAAACAAATTTAATATAGGTACTTAAGTCTGTCCATGTCCAGGCTGTCAAAGCAAAACTTGCACTAGACAAAGTTAAACAGGCAAGGCAGACTTTATTCAAGGCTATTGCAATAGGGGAGAGAGACCAGAACTCATTCTGAACTCAATTTCACTGAAACAAAAAGCAGGAGAGTTTTTAAGATCTGGAAAGGGGTGGGAGGATTGTAGGCCATCTGTGTTTGCTGATTGGCCTTACTCAAAAGAAGAGAAAACTTTCTCTTATTTTCATGTCAAGAGTGTAGTTTTACAACTTGGAGCAAGGCACCCAAGGGAGTTAGGTTCCTACCCTCCCACAGAAACTGGGAGATAGAAGTACTATCTTTCTTGATGATTACATTTCAAAGGGGTGGCTCCCAGGCCTCTGAGAAAGGCACACATGGGTTGTAAAACTGGCAGGAGGCTTTTAAGAAAATTTATATCTTGAAAGATCAGAGAGAGAATTTACAAGTACAAGTTTTCTAAAGTAAATGCTCTAAGAAAAGGGAAGTCAGGACCCGAAGGACAATAAGGTGCCTGTCTAAGTTTGGTGAAGGTGAAGAGAACTTTAAGGCCATCTTTTTCAAGACATAATGAAATTGAGTTATACATGGTATAACTTCACTTTGCAAAGGTAAGAAGCAAAGAATGCAAAGATAATAATGCATTCCATTAAGAAACAGCTTAGATTTTTGCATTAAATTTAGTTCTGCTTTTACTCTTGTTCAAGCATGAATATCTGCTTTTGTTCAAGTTAAGCTTAAATCTAGGTGAAAAGATATGTTGTTGTCTCAAGTATTATGGTTTGGTGATAAGTATTTTCACCCCAAATATTTCCTTCATTAGTGTCAGTGATGCTTGAAATTCCACCATTAGAGATATTCCATTCCTTTGAGTTATGAAAGAATTGTCCTCTATTAAAATGCAAATCTCTTAGGGCCTGTGTGCATGGGGTAACAAATGAATTCCTCTCAGCTATTAACACTTAAAGTGAATGAGACTTCTAGATCTTCCCTGTGTGATAATAAGCTGAAAACATTGTCATAGAAACTGAGTCAATAGGTAAGCTTAAATGAAGGTGAAGTTGAAGAGAGCTTCAAGGTTGGACATGGTGTGGAGAGAGCAGATTGGGCTGGATGCCATTAGTGAAAACTTCCCTTCCTAGGAAGTAATAGCATACGTTGGGAAAAAAACGTGGTGAAGGACGCTGAAAAAGAAGATCATAAGATGACAAACTAGACATTGATTACTCTTAGTAAGTAGCAAATAGGAATTACAGGAAATCCCTACATCATGCTATAAGTGGGGTAAAAATATTGTAAAATACTGAGAGTTACATGATTGCATGGCTCATAAAATATCCAGGAAGAGACAGCCATGTGTTCTCTTGAGTTTGGGACTTGATTACTGATTACTTTGCATTGGAATTATTATTAATTTTATTATTGAACATTCATTTATTTTGTTTATTTAAAACATTCTTTATTCTCCTGGTGAAATATGTATCTTGTCATAAGAAAGTGAAAACACAATTCTGACCACATGATGATGCTGAGAAACTGGTTGCTTGGGTCATTGTATCTGTGACAGCTATATGATTGAGTGCTAAAGAGAAACAAGTTTTTCCTGGGCCATCAGTTTTACTAAAGTATTTGCAGAGGAAAGTTTTGAATTGTAATTGTCAAAGTATTTATCATAGGTGTGAAAATGCAAAATCATGAAAAATGCTTTTGGCAAAGCACAATGGTGTGTGTGTGGTGGTTGTTTTGATTTGAATTTTGTTTTTGAGGGGAAGGGCACAACACTTTTCTGTTCAGAGTGATGGGAAAATCTGATACTTCTCTACTACTGGGAGACCTGTGTTATTAGCCCAGCAGTCATGTCAGAGTGAGATTGTGCACCACTGGCAAGAGGAATGATTATGCCAATATCCCTTCCTGCAAGGCCAGTGCTTAGCCATTGAAGCAGAGACTGAACTGGGTGATTGCACAGCACATCAGGGGAGGGCTGCTCAGCAAGTGTTGAAAAACAAGCTTGTCCTTCTTGGAATCAGTTTTCAGTTTGTTTATATGTCATTTTTACTTTTAAATACACAAAACCATTGGCTCTTACAAATCAGTTCAAATTCCTGATTAAAATATGCATAAATTATTAGTTTGCAAGCTCTTAATTTCCAAATACTCAAAATTGTGTGTGTGTGTGTGTATGTGTGTGTGTGAGAGAGAGACAGAGAGATTCAATTAGTGTTGATTTCTAACTCATGTTTCTTTTTAGAGTTTAATAATTCTCCAACTATATTTTCATGTGAGAGCAATATGCTTTAGAAATAGCCAGTTTGAAACTTATTATGAAAGTAGTAAAAATTTCTAGAGGTTACGCGAGAAAATTGAGAATTACCTGAAATCTTGAAGAGCCATGATACATATGTTATTTCTTCCTAAAGTAGTCAGAGGAATATGGCAGAACATCTGATATCATTACTGTAGTCCCAAATAGTAGCAAATTTACAAGACGTAAAATATGCCTAGATGCTTATTTAATATATGGGTTTTATCGTGGCATTTTATTACATTTATAATAACTTTCATATTATTTATGATTATAGAACATATAATGTATTTATATGTTATATTATTATTTTATTTTACTATATTTATATTTTATTATTATATAGGTGCAAATGAATCTAAGGTTTAAGTTCTAAGGTTTGATAAAAGAGCCTCTGCTGTATGAAACTTGTAAATCACACTTTGTTAGTCATCTGTTAGGGAAAATGTGGGTGGGGTTTTATAGGATATAAAATTGCCAGTCCATGAATTGAAATTCGGTAAGTGGTACACTGAGATTCATTATAATAATTTCTTGTTTGTATATATATGAAATTGTCCATGGTGAAAAAAAAGCCCAAATATGTCGTTTAAAAACATTGAGAGAAATGAAAAAAAAAAAAATCACCAAGATATTTTTACAATGTTATGAGGTATGTTTTACCCTGAAGAAATGCTATGAAAAAAGAAAAACAAACAAGAAAGGAAATAAAAACTTTTAAAAAACATGTTCCTATGTTTGTATCAGACTTCCGTGCTAGATATACAAACCACTCTAGATGATATAAGCAGAGAGACGTCTGTACAGGGAACTGGATGCACACACAATTGTTGGACGGACTAGAAGAATTGATGTCAGGAGACTACATTGGATTATTGAGCACCCAGGACTATCAATTGGCTAGGAAGCTGCTTTGTTCTTCAAAGCTGCCTCCACACCTGCCTCTTTGCACCCACAGAAAATGTTGAGGACAGCCTCAGCCACTTACATCAAAGCGACCTTGTTTGGTAAAGCATTCCTG
>NW_006770215.1:485035-491865 GCF_000442215.2 Lipotes vexillifer
TTCCTGCTTTTCAGTCTCCTATAGGTGCATCTAAATGATGAAATTAAACATGGCTGGGAGTCTAGAAGACAGGTTTTTGGCATTGCAATTTTTCCAACTGGAGGGAGGGTAGAATGGAAGTAGAAAGAGGCTATCCAAGGTATCTATAATAAAGACACTTTCAGAAACGTTTTAGAAGATAAAATTCATATACGAAATGGTTTTGAAGACCTGAATTGTACAATAACTAAACCTATCTTTGAGTTCCCCTAAAAGTTGAAAAAGATGGCTCAATCAAGCAACATGATACAGTTTGGCAGTTTAAAGTGCTCAAAAGACACACAAATGTAGTTTATGTTGTTCTTTACCTAAACTGTAGCAGCATGATTTTTTCCCCCAAGAATTATCTAAATAAAAGTATAAATGATAAGAAGGATCCTGAAAAACGAGACTAGCTTTTCTGAAATAAGCTGCTAGAAAAGGGCTAATTCACTCATTCATTTATTCTTGCATGCTTTCCTACAGGAAATAGTCACTAAATGCCTATTATATTGTGCTAGGGGGTGAGTACACTTAAAGGTGGATAAACCAACATAAGTCCTAGTCTAATGAGACCTGCAGTTTGATACGGGAGGCACACAGTGACTAAGAAGACATAATGTCGACAACTCGGGGTAAGGGACATGGAGGAAACAAATTTGGGGCAATGACAGTGGAAACAATAGGTGGGGACAGCGAGCTATTTAGATAGAAAGCTTGTTACAGCAGGCTCTCTCGGAGACATTTAAATTGGAATCAGATGTATTGGAAGGATCCAGCCATTGGTGGGGACATCTTTGTGTGATGTGTGAATATGGTATGTGCATGTGTGTGTGGTATGTGTATATGTGTGATTTGTATGAAAAGACATACAAGGGGTCAGGATATGCAGGGACATGTGCAGGTGTTTGAATTTATTAAAATTGTAATGGGAAACTCTTGAAGGGTATCAGCAGTGGAGAAAATATTTTGATTTGTGTTTAATACAAGTATATTCTCATTTAGATAATAGGTTAGAGGGAGAAAAGAGAATAGGTACACCAATGAAAAGGTGGTGTCATTTATTGAAATGGGGAAGCCTATACGGGAACAGCTGTGATGGAAAAAATTCAGAGCTTCCTTTTGAGTGTGTTGTTTCAGGTGTATGTGATGCATCGTCCAAACTTGGTATCAGGAGCTATTTTAGGTGCTTTACACATACTAACTCATTCAATCTTTATGATAAATCAGGAAATAAGCTATTATAACCCTCATTATAAAATTGAGAGGTAGTAAATGTCAGGGCCAGGACATTAACCCAGGTAGTGTGGCTCCACAGCCACATACTCTGAACAGTCAATTAGAGATATGGGTCTGGAACTCAGAGGAGATTCTGAAGTGAAACCATAGAAAGAGTTATCCATATAGATCACAGTTATTGTTCTGGGAGTAGATGAGATCACCCAGAGAGATTGTGTCAGAAGAAAAAGAGAATAGAATACAGAATCAAGACCTGGGGAATTCCAACATCTAGACATTAGATAATGGAAAATAAAGTTAAGAGGGGCTGAAAGGAATTGCTAGAGGGGTTAAAGGAAAAGCAAAGGAGTTTGGTAATAGAGACATTTCAGAAATGTATGTTTCAAGAAGCAAGAAGTTATCAACTTGGTGAATATTACTTAGAAGTTGTAATGTGAGGGCAGAAAAGACAAGCACAGAGAAGAGATAAAGCCAGATTGGAATGGAAATCCAAAAATGAGGAGAAAGTAGTGAATTGCTTTCTTTTTTGGTGTGTGTGTGGCTGTATAAGGAGTAAAGAGTCTTTTTTTTGGTTTAGTTTTGCTTTGGAAGGTGAATTTAGTGCCTGATAAACATAAACAGAATGTGAGAGATTGATGCTTAAAGGGATGAAGTATAAGTGGAAATATAAGAGATAATTTAGAATTCATTGTTTGATGAGCTCATGGGGGAAAAAAATAATCTGCATTTTTCTGAGATAACACCACAGACACTCCAACAGTAAAAAGTTGGTGTTTTCCAGTTATGAAGAGGAATTCGTCTAGATCACCTTAGAAAGATATACAATATAAGATTAAGAGGCTGTTGTGATAAACCTAAAACTCCAATACTAAATACATTCTGAATTGAAAGGCTCAGTTTTAGAAAAAGATATATCTAAGTGTTCTTGATGTTCACTTAATGGCAAAAGGTAAGTTTGTGAATGTATTGTAGCAATGTGTTTAAAGAATCATTCATTCAGTTAAAATACCCCATTAGAACTTTACATTAAAATATCTTTGTGGCGATAAGTTAACCAGGTCAGATTAATCCAGTATAAAGCTCATAAAGCTTGTGCTGTTTAAATGATACAATCATATCTACTACCATAGAATATTTTCAATTACTGTATGGGGCAGATACTATTAAATTCTGAACAAACTGAAACCTTTAGCTACTTGATTCCTCTATATAGGATCTTCTTTTGTCATTGAGAAATTGCAAAAAGTTCTTTATAGAAGCTTATAGCTTTGAACATATTAAATTCTATGCCTACCAGACATAGACTATCATCTGTTTTACCTTATAAAACTTTTGTAATAAGTTCTAGCTACTAGAGCTCAAAATAATTTACATGGCAGATTACAGACCATGAAAATACATTGATTTGTATTTAAAAGTAACGTTTTGAAATATTTATATGTACAGATATAATTGGCAAGATAATATATAGTATCTTTCATATGTGTTCACGGTTAAGTTTCAGTTTAAAAGAGTAAAATTCTGTTTTCCAAACTTGTATTTTGAGAAGATTATAGCTTTTTATGCTCATTCCATCTTTTTCTATTTGAAAAGCACTTGATTGTAGAAAGTTATCTTGTATTTGAATTTTGTCCATAAGCATTTGGGCAAGATTTGACAAATGTATCAGCTTGTCATTATTTGTTAGACACCTTGAAATCTAGAATAATTTTGGGGGGGATTCTACATATTCTGTGGTAATCTCCCAGTTAATATCAATTATAGTATACAGGCACTTCACACACTTTTTAGTGATATTGGGCAATTATATTAATGTATATTCTGATGAAATTATTTAAAAAATTGTTCAACAGGTAAATAATCGGGAATTTGGCACAAATAGGACCTAATCTACTTAGTAATTCCAAGCCTTGATTTTGGGGCACTCCAAAATTACAGGGCAATGGTAGATTACTTTCAAGTTAGCTTTTAGTTCCCAGAGAGACTAGATTGCAAGTCAGAGTTCAGATGATGGCAGTTTGACTATATTAAAAACATTTACAATGGTTGAATTTCTTTGAAGGCAAGAGAATCCATTTGTAAGTGTTTTGTAGTCATAGAAATCATGTAAGACAATTGTTGCTTATTCTTTTGAGGGTAAGTGATTTTGTAATGAAACAATACAGAAAAGTCGGCTGACTTGTTACTTACTGTGATCCTTGATTACCTCTTATATCACATCTGGATTAGCCGGAAAGAAGCTAAAATGCTTCAGAGATAGTAAAAGGGATTTAATGTCATAATGTGCTGTGAGATCTCTGAGATAATCCCCCATGTTCTAGCTCTGGGTTTGAACAATGAAAAAGTGTGTTTGGGCTCAATGCAGAAAGGACATAAAGGCATTTTGGTTTAAAAAAGAATTTTTAAATACATTTTAAAATTCAGAAAGGGAAAATGTTCATATTAAATATTATTCAGGCCTGGAAAAATTAAACTAGTATACAAAGTGACTATTTTAATAGTCTTTTTAATGCTTATTATGGAGAATCCAGACCACCCTCTCACTGAAGACAGAAACAAAATCAGCCCTCATACTTGAGTATGAGGGAGGTGTGTTATGATTTGTGACGTATTTTCAACAAGGAGGATTGAAATACATATGAGGAAGAATGAGTAAATAGACTATGATTATTTCTTCCCTGTATGCATCCATAATGATATTTAAATATTTCCTGTACCCATATTAGATAAATTATTTTAATTGCAGTTTATATTCAGAATGAAGTATTTTCTGAAAAAAATAAGAAACAAAATAATTTAACATTAAAACAAAGTGATCTCTTGCAAACACCATAAATTAAATTTTAATGAGAAGATTACACAGAGTGGTACAGGAAGTGAGATATTAGAAAAAAGTTTTTCTTTTTTAAAAATTTTAATAGATGGGAGGATTTTGACCAATTTGTTGGGGAATTACATAGCCTGAGTTTCCCTTGTGGCCTGAGATATACATTTAAGGATATAGAAGCAAAATATCCAGTAATTTTTTCGTATTCTGTATCCTAAAAGCCTACAAGATTTTTCTTTCAGTAAAAGTAAAGCTTAAAAAATTTCCAAATAATATCTCCTTCAATTCCAGCCTCTCCTTGGATTCCAAAAGCATATTTTAAAAATAATTTAGCAAATCGTGCCAATATGAATTCTTTTTATCAAGATATTTTAAAGTCATAGTAATAACAGTTAAATTTATCCACTGTGTTCTCATTTAATACTTACAACAACTCTTGAGGTAGGTATTATAATACCCATTTTATAGAATGGGAAACTCAGGATTGGAGCAGTTAAGTATCTTGGCCATGCTTACCAGTTAGTGATGGAGCAAAGTCAGTAAGCAGTTCACCAAATAAAGCTTGCTGTCTCTAGCAACCTGCAAACGTTTTATTTTTCCAACTCTAGGAAATGCCGATTGTAGATTGCCTTAGTGTCTTTCTCTTTTCTTTTCTTTTCTTTTTTCTTCTTTTTTTTCCTAATTCCTTTGAGATCATATTGCAGACAGGGATAAGAAAGGAGGAAATAAAGAAGATATACTATAAGTCTGATTCTCTTTTTTCTTGTAGAAATTATGCTTTCCTTCCTTCTTTCACTCAACAAATATTTAATAAGTGCATAACATTTGCAAGTAAATCTGCTAAATGTTGGAGATAGGTCAGTATAAAAGACATGGCACTTGCTCTCAAAGACCTTAGAAAAGAGGCAAATAGACATTTATAATATACCGTGTCCACTATCACAATAGAGCATGTACAAGGGCTCACACTAAGATCACGGCATGAGTCTAGAAATTGTGTCTCTTTTGGTAGATTGGTATCTGTTAGAAATTTAGAACAGGGATGCTACAGACTTATGTAATAAGGTATTTGACCTAGATGCATTTAACATAGTTTTAAACAGGCTGGAAACTGGAACTCATAAAATTTTAACAGTGCTTTATCACTGAAGATATTTGCTTTCACAAATGGCAGACCATCTAAAATAAAGAATTTGTTGGTTTATCCAAATACAGTTCTAGAGTAAAGTGTCTTCGAGTTCATCTTGACCCAGGGGTCAAATGATATCATTAGGACGAGATTTGTCTCTCCTCACTTTTAGACTCTGTTTCCTTGATATTGGCCCATGTGATTGCAAATTGGTCATATCAGATACTGCCTGCCCTACAGGCTCTCTTATTCATGTCCTATGAGAAAAAGAATAGATTGGCTTCCTGAGAGCTCAGACAGAAAACCTGAATTGAGTCATATTGGTCCTCATGGACCGGTTCCTGAGCTAACGTTTGTGGTGAGAGTAAAGGAATAATCTGATTGTCTTAGCTTAGGCCATAGGTCCTATCTTTTAAGCAGAACAATTAAATAAACTTTGTCCAACATATTTGGACTGAAATTGGAAGGGTGAAGTTGATTCCTTCAAAGTTAAATTAGTATAATAAAACCACAATAAAATGGAGTTGTTACTACATGGGAAAAAAACCCAACAACGTAAGAGTTCTTTTCAAGAAGTCATTTTTTAAAAATTTATTTACAGAATAGTATAAGGGACAACTTTTTTAGCTACCATCCATGGTGAAAATACTTCAGTATTTTAGAAAAGCAACTCAACATAGGATAATGTAATATAATGTAGGCCCCCCAAAAGCAAATGAAATTGCAGATTTCATTAATCAAAATATTATGGTCCTGGGGCTTCCCTGGTGGCGCAGTGGTTGGGAGTCCACCTGCCGATGCAGGGGACGCGGGTTCGTGCCCCGGTCCGGGAAGATCCCACATGCCGCGGAGCGGCTGGGCCCGTGAGCCATGGCCTCTGGGCCTGCGCGTCCAGGGCCTGTGCTCCGTGACGGGAGAGGCCACAACAGTGAGAGGCCCGCGTACTGCAAAACAAACAAACAAACAAACAAAAAATTACGGTCTAGAGTAAAGAGTGAAATCTTTCCACTATACCTTGTAGTTTTAGACTCTCACTTGGGTAAGAGTCTTTAATTTAAGCAAAGAGTTTTTTAAATAAACCAGATTATATTCAGAAGGGAGTACTTTGGATATGTAGATATTTAATATGGAAATGAGAAACCAGGGTGGGCATCAACATGTTTATAACTTTGATGTGCCCTCTTATTTAGGTGTACTTACTCTTTGTTATCCCTGAGGGTTGGGACTCAATAGCTGAAATTAAAAGACACTATGGAATGGTCAAGATTATATAGGGAATCTTTTCAGTCAGTGAAGTCTACTATTCCAAGTGTTCAAGCAGAAGAGTGGGTATCTCTCTGAGATTTAATCCTATAAGAAGAATAATTATAATAAATTTAAGGAGACTTATAAGACTGTATTTTTCCAAAATTAAATATCAGGCTAAATGAAACTGATGTCTGGATTAACTTTTGAAATGAAGTCTTTTTATTATTGTGATTTTAATTTGGCCATTTGTCAAACTCCTAGCTGATTATTAAAAAAAGAAAAAGAAGACTCGTCAAGAGTTGATTCCAGAGTAGATGTTCACTGTCTTTAATTGTATATAACCTAAGTTCACACTCTTTCTACTGTCTA
>NW_006770215.1:491875-496733 GCF_000442215.2 Lipotes vexillifer
ATCTACTGTAGCATAAAACATTATTCAGAATCTAATCAGAGCATGTTTTATTAATGTCTGAATAAACCCAGGACACTATGAGAAAAGGAAATAAAATATATAACATATATTGAAAAATGATTAATTGCCCTCAGAGTAAAGAAATATCTTGAAACATCTCAGAAGGAAAACTCCAATGACAATGAGCTTGTTAAAGTAGAAGAGACAGTACAGCAATTACTTACGATACAAAAGTCAGGGAAAAAGACTTTCGGACAGCAGAAGTTTTCAGGCTGGAAAATAAGAATTGTGATTATGTTTTAGGAAGTTTGTCTGTTACTTATGAAGGAGGCATGGAGGAGCATATATAATACTTCTGTAATCAAAAGAAGCTTTTTTTTTTTTTCCAGAAATGATTTCAGTTTCAGGAAAAAAGTGGAGCAATTATCTTAGTCAATTATAGTCCTGTTAGCTCTATTAATCTTAGAACGTAAAGTCAAAAAGATGAACGAATGAAAAAGCTAATGCTAAAATACATCAGAAGCAGAGGCAGATAAAAATAATTGTCCTGAAATTGTCCTGATGTAGAGGTGGGTAGATACTCAAGTTATACAAATCAAAGGACAAATTAAAAAAAAACAAAAAACAAACAAACATGGCATTGAACATGTGAAATAAGTTTATCAATAGATGAAATAGGCCCTCTTCTCCCTAAAAATAAGTATATTCACTAAATTTACATTTACATTTACATTTATATTACTAGGAATTTATATTACTTGTTATTATTGCTCCACTATTCCTCATATGCAGTGCCTTGGTGGACATTTTTCAAGTAAATAGAGTCTTTTGAAATGGTGCTGCCAAGTGATTCTATTACTTTTTAGGAATAGAGACCTAAGAGTTCACTCTCTCCTTTCTGAGGCTACTATTTCCCTGTTCCCCTTTTTACAATTGTTCTTCGCCTTTTCACCCTTCTCTGTCAGCTGAATACCTTGCTTCCTCGTTCCCTTAGAAAATGAAAATTAGAAGACAGATCTCATGAGCTCTGACCATGGAATCTACTGACATTCTTCATTCATCTCCTTATGGCCTCTGCCTTCTTGGCTGAATACAATACAATACAATACAATACAATGCAATACAACACAATACAATACATTAAAATGTTCATACTTACAGGAACAATTTTTTCACTTGTGCACAATATGCTATTTCCATCTGCTAACTCAGGAATGTGTCTCCAGTAATTCTTTCCTCTGCAAATTCATTTTGACTTCTTCTACTGGTCATCCCCAGTAGCCTACAACGTGCCATAACATCTCTTTTTTTTTTTTTTGCGGTATGCGGGCCTCTCACTGTTGTGGCCTCTCCTGTTGCGGAGCACAGGCTCCGGACGCGCAGGCTAAGCAGCCACAGCTCACGGGCCCAGCCGCTCTGCGGCATGTGGGATCTTCCCGGACCGGGGCACGAACCTGTGTCCCCTGCATTGGCAGGCGGACTCTCAACCACTGCGCCACCAGGGAAGCCCTATAACATCTCTTGTATATTAAAACACGCATCCTGTTGTTGATGGCAGTTTGTCTCAGATTATTGTCCCATTTCTCACATCCCCTTTAGAGCTAAACTCTTTATGGGTTTTCTACACTCTTCTTCCAGTCTTTCATGTACTCACTGTATTTAGGCTTTTGAACCCACACAATTCTTGTCAAGGGTGCTACTGACCTCCACAATACCACATCCAAATGTGAATTCTCAGTACTCAAGAGCATTTGACAGTTGATCCCTCTTTCTTTACTCAGCCTCTTGGACAATACTTTCTCCTTTCAACATTCTGGTCACTCTTTCTTGGTCTTCTTTGCTTGTTTCCTCCCTTTCTTTCTGGCATCTAAAAATGGAAGCAACCCAGGGCTCAATCCTATGTCTCTTTCTCTGTATTCACTTCCTATGTAACCTCGTACAGTCTCATGGTTTTGATACTATCTTTAAGATAATGAGTCTCCAATGTATGTCTCCAGTTCTGATATCTCCCTAAACTCTACACTCATCTATCCACTTTCATATTTCACATCCCCATTTAAATATCTATTAGACATCCCCAAATTAATATGGTTTATAAAAAACAAACTCAAATTTTCATATACACATACCCTAAAATGTGTTCCCTACACTCAACTGTCTTCCTCTTATCCATAAATGATCGTATCATTCTTTCTTCTGCTTAGGCACAGATGTCTCTAATCACTAGTGACTCCTTTATTTCTCTTCCTCACCCTATTATTAAATCCTGTCACCTTCACCTTTGACATAGAGGACCCTTTCTCACTATCTTTAAGAACTACGCTCATTCAGTTACCATCATCTCTTATTTCTGTAGGCAAGGTCATACTGTAACAACAACAACAATAACAACAACAACAGAAAACCTAAAAATTTCAGCAACTTTGACGAAGTTTATTTCTTGTTCATACTACATGTTCAAAAGGGGCTGAACACATTATAGCTGTGGAGGCATGCAGGCCAATGGAGATCCTACCTCCCTCTGCTTCAAGCTTTATTGAGGCTTCCATCTCACTCAGAGTAAAATCTAAAGTCTCCACAATGCTGTAAAAGGCTTCCTGAACTGATGGCTGCTGATAACTCCAGGGCAGCCCTTTTGTGCAGCAAGGACATTAACTTGACGTTCTAACCACATGTTCTTGCCATTTCTAATCATTTGTTTTTTGAATAAATTTCTTTCATTTCCAACAGTTTCAGCATTTTGGTTTTATAAGTATGTGCAAATTTTAATTTGTGGTTTCAATTGAATTTTAGCTTCACTCACGTTTTTGTCAAAAAGACAGCTACAATCAACATGTGATGTCTTTTAGCTAGCAAGTGGTTTTAATACAATCACAGACAGAAAGCCAATTAATGTATGAGTTATTCTTCGTTACTTGTAGAGAGCCTGTAAAAATAGAATGCAGATGAAAAAAAGCCACTATTATAAACCTTTTCTTCTCACCCTGCTCATTTGGTGAATGATTCTCCTCTTTAATTTTGATCACATAGCTCAAATGAGGGTTCAAATCATCATCACTGATGTACCTGCCATTCTACCCATGAGTGTGGATGCATGATCCAAGCTGAACCAGAGTCTTGTCCGTGGACATTTTACAAAGGACAAAAGAAAGATGGTCTCTTCTTTTAAGGTGGTCAGATTAGGTAGTGTGAGTCCAGGAAATGTCATTGGTTATGTTTACACCCTTGTTGTGACAGCCCATCTTGAAAATAGTGCTGACACATAGAAGCAAAGGATGAAGGTAGAATTTTAATGGTATTTCAACCCTATGATCCATGTGTCCCTGGAAACTACCATCCCCTGACCTCCTGCCATTAGGTTATATAATTTAGTTAATTCCTCTGTTTGTCCGAGTTAGTTTATGCTGGGATTCTGTTATTTCCAACCTATATGTTCATTACCAAATTAAATTTCCATACAGATTTAGAATAGGTATAGCATTATAAAAGCTATCAAATCAAGCAGGTAGATAAATTGTATCAAGGATTTTGTGTTTGATGGATCTCAGGTTGCTGCATGGATTCTTATAAGAGGAAAATAATTTTTCTCTGATATTTCTTAAGTGCTTGTTTTATGGTAGTCTGCTTTAGAGAGTGGAAAACAATATGTATGTATATACTTAACCAGACTTAGAAAGGAAACTATATTTTTCTATTCAGCACTTGCTTGCCAGGAAACATCATGTTGATGTAATTTAAATTGTTCCTTTTTAAAAGTAGGGGTGACTCTCATTTGTTTTATTTTATAAATAAAATAGAAAACAAACCCAAATGATTCTTTTAATTTTATTATGAGTTTAAACCTGCCTTTCTTTTTGATTTTCAACTTGAAAAGATGTCATTTTATAGATGGAGTATAAAATTAACAACATGTTTCTCTCTCCAAACTATTAATAAACACAGTGAGTCAGCCCAAGACAAATTAGAGATAATACAACATCCCATAATGCTTTTACATTTATTAGCTTCTCTAGTAACTGCAGTTAGAAAGAGCTCACTATCCTTTCTGTTACATAATAATCTGTACTTTATTCCTGTTACGTCTTTTTGCTATTTTTTTTTTCCTGGAAGCCCTTTGAAAACACATATCTTCTCTATTATAATTTGCACTATCTATTATAGATCCAGGAGGTGTTAAAACCTATGATGACTGGCATTACTGAGGTAAACAGAGGAAATTAGAGGGGTTTGTAATCTAGAATTTAGCCTTAGGAAGTAAGTACTGAAAACATCAAATGCTTCTTTTGTTAGGTCTAAGTTTTGTTACATAGCCTTGCACAATTTTATTCAACTATTTTATCTTAAATTACTCCTGTGTAAACTGTGAGCAATAATGATTTGCCATTACAATCTTCATGTGAAGATCATGGGGACTTGAATTATTTAAAAAATATTTGGAGTACCCACTATTTTGTGGGGAATATTTTAATTCTGATTCATCATGAGTTCAATTCAAACTCGTTTATAATTTATTAGATTACTTTCCTTGGGAGTCCAAGGGGAGGAATAAAGGATATTATCATGGCTTTCTCTCTTGATCTCTTTTTTCCCATCTCTCAGCAGCTTATTGTTTACCTATAGTCTCATGTAATCTCTCTACACCTTGTTGCAAGATTATTTTTTGTAAGCTTAAGACTTATATTGCCTTTAAACACTGAATCCCAAGGAAAATCATGTAACTCAAAATTCCCAGGGAATATACTGAGTGGCAAAACTTGGGTCACATGCTAGATGTGTGGGCAGAACTGGGTTATGTGTTTCCCTCTGGTGGCTGAGTTCCCCTGAAAGGGGCAATATAGGTTAGGGGAAGATGATGGAG
>NW_006770215.1:496743-498306 GCF_000442215.2 Lipotes vexillifer
TGGAGAGACAGCAGAATGGGGAAGAAAGGGAAGTAAAATTGGGAAGCCAGGTACTGATTAAAAAGGAAGCTGATTATTAGCTTTGAGGGCATACCTAACTTACACTTCATTTGGCAGATAATGGAGAGCCACTGAAAGTGTAAAAACAAGGGATTGACATGATGATGTATGTGTGTGTGTTTGTATAAATGTGTGTATACATAACATACAAATATTAACCTGTCAGGTGGGAAAGACCAAGAGAAATACTAGTTGGAAAACGATCTTAATAAATACTATAGAGTTCAAATCTATTAAAATAGTGCTGGTGAGAGATAACGGGGGACCTAACCCAACATGATGTATTCAGAGAAGATAGCCATTCAAAACACTATAAAGGAAAATGACACACTGTATGGCAACCAAGGTTCAGAGCAAGACAAAAAAGCCGTATCTGCTAAAACATTATTTTAGCAGATAATCTTCCCCAGAGAATTTTGAGATCTCTGTTATTTCCTCTATTTTAACTGGAAGAAGAATACTGTAGTAAATGAATATAAAATAATTACAGGGAAATGGATTTCTTCTTGTTATGATGACTTTAAATAACACGCTTGTTTTCATGTCAATATTTAAGTTGGCTGTTTAAGTCAATTTTGTTAAATAATGTTTTGGGGAAACAAAGAATATTTCCCTTTTCTCGTTTGCTGACCACAATTAAAGTTCTTTTCATTAATTTTTAATGTGATTTCTTTGTTAATCAGGTTGCCTCTAAGCTAAAAAAAGAAAAGAAAAAAAAAAAAAAGAATAGAGACCATATCTGTTTTGTTCAATAGTGAACATGCAGAACCTAGAATAATGCCAGTATAAAGCAGATGCTGAATACATTTGTTCAATAAATAAAGGAAACATCTTCTGTCAAAGAGAAGTATTTTTAGTTTTATTTCCTTTAAAAAGGATTTGCCTTCTGTCAGTGAGGCAAACCACTTTGTCTTTCTCTATTCACTTTTGCTCACAATGGTCATGTAGAGAAAAGCTAAATATTGTATTCCCAGTCTTCTCTGCTGTATGTGGAGTCTTAATTAGCTTCTCAAACACATTGCAGATAAAACCTATTAATCCTCTGACCTTCACTGAATTCAAAAGTTTTTGTGTTAATTGTTTTGAGAGAATAACAGACAGTTTTGCTGTTAGAAAAGTCATGGCATCTCCTCTAGAAAAACAGTAGAACCAGAAAGAAGACTTGAAAGGATACTCGTATCTGAGCTGCTACCCTTTGCCATCATCACATGACAGAAGGAGAGTCACTTCTAAACTTTATGGAAACCATTTGTTTTCTTGAAACTATGAAAACTGACTTTAAAAATGATTTCTGGGGCTTCCCTGGTGGCGCAGTGGTTGGGAGTCCGCCTGCCAATGCAGGGGACACGGGTTCATGCCCCAGTTCTGGGAAGATCCCACATGCCATGGAGCGGCTGGGCCCGTGAGCCATGGCCGCTGAGCCTGTGTGTCGGGAGCCTGTGCTCCACAACGGGAGAGGCCACAACAGTGAGAGGCCCGCGTACGGCAAAAAAAAAAAAAAAA